>NW_020200857.1:50717-52753 GCF_001531365.2 Cynara cardunculus var. scolymus
TTTTCGTTGTAGAAGGACTTGAAGTCTTTTCATCACCCCAATGAGTAGGTCAGGAACATCTGATTTCTTCTTCACAAACTCAACCCAGGTGTATCTGGAGTATTCATTAACATGTACCAATATGTATTTCTTTCCTGAGAGGCTTTGTGTAGATATGGACCCACACAGATCAATATGGATCATATCCAAGGGCTTGATGCAGGAGGTTTCTGACTTTGTTTGGTGAGAGGCCTGTTTTAGCTTTCCCATCTCACATGCTGAGCATAGATGATCTTTTTCAAAGTTGAGATCAGGAATCCCCTTGACCAGCTTCTGTTTGGCTAGCTTTCTTAAGACATCAAAATTCAGGTGTGAGAACTTCTAGTGCCATAGCCAATTTTCATCACTCTTATGGGATACAAGGCAAAGGGTGTCTTGTCCCTTAGAGGATTGAAAATCCAGAAGATAGAGATTCCCTTCTCTCTTGGCCTTGATGATGGTTTGATCGGGCTTTGTTTTATGATACATAAACTTTTGCGGAATCTGACTTCAAGACCCTTGTCGCAGAACTGGCTTATGCTTAGTAAGTTGTACCTCAAACCTTCAACATAAGCCACTTTGCTGATGGAGATGTTGTCTTTGATGAGAATTCCATATTCCTTGATGGTTCTCTTGTTGTTGTCTCCAAAAGTGACAGAGCTTCCAGATTTTTCGATGAAGGAGGTCAGCTGACTTTTGTCACCAGTCATGTGCCTGGAGCAACCTGAATCCATGTACCATTGGTTGCACATGCTGGTCCTGCAAGACAAATTAAGGGGTTTTAGGTACCTATTTCTTAATGGGTCCACGTTTGTTAGTAAGAGATACCTCTCTCTTTTCATCACCCTTAGCCTTTGCAGGCTTGTGTTTGTTAGCATTTCCCTTGCCCTTGGATTTGGGCTTTTTCATGTTTTCATTGGTTTTCACTTTATAACGATAAACGTGTTGGGAGAATATGCAATGATGTGTCAACATGTGATTCCTCAGGTTTTGTAAAAGAGCTAAATATTGACAATCATTATACTTTGGACATGAATGTCTAATGTTCTTTTTATTTACTGAAAATAAAGAAGTAAATGCAGAGGATGTAAATCATGTCCTAGCATCGGTTGTTTTTACAAACTTCCTATCTAGTTCAGATTTTTTATTTGAAGGGATCTTTGTCTTTACTTCTTTTCTCCTGAGGAAGGACTGCTTTTCTTCAGCTGAATGAGAGGAAAAGTGGTGGTTAGTTTTCTTAGAGGCAGGCCACTTCTGTTTTTGCTCACGAGTAAACTTAATGAACTTAGAAGATATGCTAGGGCCTTTTGAGTTATCGTTGGCAAATTTTGATATTTCTAAGTTTTCTCTTTCCTTTGTCTGAAGATTTCATCAATGGAGAATACCAAATTTCATTGAGGGTTTGAAATTTTGAGGCTTCTTATTCCAATGATCTTTGGTGATTCACAGATTATCTCTTCTTCAAATTCAGAATCGAGGAAGTCTCTTGCTGATTTCTCAAATCAAAATTAGCATGGATGTTTGTGGGAGATGTGGGTCCAGAGGTTGCTGCTTCAGAGTGATTTGCTTGAGGTTCCATCGTTTCTGACTTAGATAAACTTTCAATGTTACTTGGATGGTTCATCGATTCATCAGCTGATGGTTCCTTATTAGGATTCTCCTTTTCATCAATAGTACTTGCTGATGAAGTGGGATTGACAACCAGAGACTCTAGTTTAACCATAGGGTTTCCATCGGTCTCTGATTTGGAGGCGTCGTTCCTTTCATCAAAATTCTTACATTTACTGCTCTCATACACCACATTTTCAAAATCTTGTCTTAAGACGACAGTTTTTCCATTGACTTTAACTCTTTTAAAATTTGCTTTTGGTTTCGGGATAAAGTCAGGTTTCTGAATGCATCCAAGTTTGAAAGTGGATTCAAGGGTGGATTTCTTTGATTCGATGAAGGAGTCCAATTCATTGAATCCAATCCCTTGAGTGTTCGTTTGACCATTTAACTTTTCATACACATCTTGG
>NW_020200857.1:55068-58758 GCF_001531365.2 Cynara cardunculus var. scolymus
TTACAAGGAAAAGTGGATTGTTGTTACAAAGAGAAACTATTCTAGAGCTCTTAGATCTATGTAACCAGGTACATTTTCACCAAGTTTTCATCGACGTAGGAATTCCCTTCGTATCTTCAGATCTACGACTTTTCCAGGCATGCTATCATCTATCTAAAGCAAACGGTAAACTAGATGATCCATTAGACATAGATGTAGCTCTGACATTCTCTGAAATCTGACTTCACCTTCATAGTCAAGGAATATAACTCCTAACTCAGTATTAAAATGTACAAAGTTAGGTGTATAGGGACCCTTATCTGGCAAGTCAAGATTCATCATAGAAATGTCTGTACTCTTATGACCCTTCAGGACTTCATCTAAGGAGAACCTTGTTTCATGTTCGTTCCTTAGGAATGGTCCATCATTAGGATCAGAGAGCTTGAGTTTCTTCTTCCCACCCTTCTTCAGAGTTGGCCTGTCAGGGACCTTGACATACCTAGACATCCTTTTGATAAGCTCACTGATGGTGTCCTCGATAAGTGTCTTGTGTCTCGACTTAGATTGCTGAATGGCTTGTCTAATCTCCATCCATTCATTGAATCCATAACGGACTAGGTAGGAGGGATACTCGGTAACGACATCAAGATTGTCCCTAGTGCTGAGCATTGAGACTAGCGTTCCACCGTCTTTAGAACGTCCACTGATGCTGACGCTGATAACCGGGCGGTGACTGATTCTCTTTTTCAGCTTTGCTTCGCTCCATCGCTTGTCCTTTTCCGCTAGCTTCAGGTTCTTCTCATGCTCAGCTTCTGCAATAGAAAGAAGTTTAGCCTGGGCTTGGACATCGTTCACCGTTTTCTTGGACTTTTTCTTCGGAAAGACTTTTTCAGCTAGTGACTTGGCCAACTTCAAGCTGTCTTCAGTATGTTTTTTTAAGCTCTAGCTCTTCTTCAGTCCTTAATGCCTCGAGTCTTTCAGCTTCAGACAAGAAATCGAACTCACCACCACTAGAGGTACGAAGAGGGATTTTTACTCTAGTCTGGTCGAGTGACTCCTTCAGCTGAGACATCTGCTGGTCGGTAGGAGCACAAGAGATTGGTTGATCAGGTACCTGCTCTAGTCGACCGCAGGTTGTTGATGGAATATGAAGTTGATATTCTGAAGTAATCACTACCTAAGAGGTAGAGTCTTCAAACAAAGGTTGTTGAGGGATATTGAACAATACCTTCAAATTTCCTTCTTCAGCGACCGCTTTGCCTTTCGACTTGGGGTCCTGGTTCCCTGATAGAGTCGATTCACCTTGCCTTTGCTCCCCTTGGGATGTGGAATCTCTAAGAGTAACACTTTTGGTGATGGTTGATGGCTTCTAGAACTTGATGGTAAAGTCATCTTCATCATCATCATCGTTGTCGCCATCTAGATCATTTCCGGTGTTTGGAAGGGTAGGTTCATCATCGTCTTCATCATCATCATCATCTTCATCTCCATCATCATCATCAACACCAACAACAGTGATGGTATGGGCATCATCCCTAGGGATGGCATCGACATCCTTAGCTGGAGCAGCTTTGGTGGTCGTGATTACAGGAGCAGCAACTGCTTCAGCTCTGAGAGCCTCATCTTCAACTACAACTGTAGCTGATACTAGACCAACAGCCTGAGAAGGAGTAAGCACAGCATCGGATGATTCACCAGCGTTGGACCTCATATCCCCTCTCTGGCTAAGACTTGAGAGAATTGGCCAGAGAATTCGTCCAAGCACTGACGCTGGAGAACCATTATATCCTCTAGCCTTTGCAAAGCACTGGCTAGAGTTATCGTTGCCTCACGCGTCTCATGGAGCTGGGCGCGATCACTGGCAGAGAAAGAAGGAGGGATCACTGGAGCTGGTTGACGAACAACATCCAGGATCTGTTAAAGAAGGACAGTCTGCTGATCGGCAATAGCCTGAGGAGAAGAAGTAGTGATGGACACGATGGAAGTTAGTGCCACATCACTGTCCCTCAGCTTATGATCTAGAATCCTGGATCCAAGCTTGAAAACCTGAAGGTTTCCTTCTTTGGGGTAAAGATCTTGGTAAACACCATTGAAAGAAACCTGTTGTAAGGCACCACCTTTTTTCGATGGCGCTTGTTCAGCTTGAGCACCAGGTCATCAAAAATGACCGCAACATAATTTATATTGCGACACTGAATCATAGATATGCCTATGATAAAGGCGATCCTAGAGGCCTGGTCCTGACCTCCAGTTTTTCCTCCCATGCACTGGATGAAGTGAGAAAACAGGTATTGCCAGACAGCTGACATTCTATTCTTCTCAATCTTCGTTAAGACTTCAGAGGGGTGTTGGAGTCCTTCTTCATTGGCCACTGGTAGCCAATGGCATCAAGAAACTCGATGATCTCGACAGTGGAGGGTTCACTGTCGAAGGGACCCTTGGGAATACGGAGAGCCGACCGGAGTGTAGAAACACCAAAGTTCACTTCCATGCAATTGAAAGTGAAATGGATCTGCTCCATCTGGCGTCCAGCCTTATCTTTGGCTTCGACAACCTCAGTAGTGAGCCAGAACTATTGAAGAAACTCTTTCACCATGATCATGGTTGAGAGCGAAACCCAATGACGACTGCTTGAGGAAGTCAGCCGCGTCTTGGTAATACGCCTTGGAGGGTGGTATCTCCAACAAGAAAATGTGGTTGTTAGCCTTGATGGAGATCTCGTCAAGGGATAAGTTGACGTTCTTGGCAGCCATCTGTTTGTATTAATAAGAAGAAAAGAAAACAGGTTTGTTAGAAATAAACCAAGAGTATTTTGGTTAAGATTATAGAAAAAGTTTTGGTACAAGTAAAAACTTCTTTTGAAAAATCCTGAAGGAAGACTTAGGGTTTTTCAAGTAGAATGTGTGTCAAGAAACTAGATTATAATCAAGAAAGAGATGATTAATGAATCTTTATAGTTTAATGTATTAAGATAACAAAGTTCTTAATCATATTAAACACATTTCTTGTTACTAAAAAGAAAAGAAGATTCTGAACTTTGAAGATTAAGAGGAAAGGTCGAAAAGGGTTTGAAGATTTAGAGAGAGTTCTTGCTTTGGAGAAATCTTAGCAGAGGTTCGTCTAAAAATTTGAAAGCGTAAAGAGAAAAGTGGAGAATAAGTCTCATATTTATAGGTAGGAGGAGAGAAAAGTAATATGAGAGATAAAAAAGACGACGATTCGGGAAAATGGTCATGATGAAAAATATACCACGTTCTCATCCATGATTGGATGGCATTAAATGAGGTAGCGTAATGACAGAACCTTTTGTGCGTCTTAAAGCGTCGTGCATAGTAAATAGAGAATGTCGTCATAAAGAAGGTTCATTAACTATTTTTTCTTTTAAAAACGAAGAGTCATACAGTGTATAAGAAAACACTGATAACCGTATTTAAAATTTTATCTCTGAAAAGAAAGATTCAGAAAGGGATTTTAAGGCATCAGATTCAGTGGTAAAAGAGTCACTGAAACTGGCATTTAAAAAAATTGTTTTAATCACTGATAAGAAAAGATTCAGTGATCGTTTAGATTTTTAAGAAAAGTATAAAGATATACTTGAAGATGTGGCGAGTGTAGAGAATCACTGAGACCATCTTTTAAAACATTTATCACTGAAGATGAGAAAGCTTCAGTGAAGGTTTTAAGTTGAGAAAAGAGAAGAGTAATCATACC
>NW_020200857.1:59133-64493 GCF_001531365.2 Cynara cardunculus var. scolymus
AGCTACCAGCGGCTACATATTCAGCTTCAGCTGTTGATGTGGACACTGAATTTTGCTTTTTGCTTGCCAACTCACCAACTTTCCACCTAGAAGCTGACAACCTCCAGTGGTGCTTTTCCTATCAATTTTGCAACCTGCAAAATCATTATCTGAATAACCAATAAGGTCAAAACCTGAACCTTTAGGGTACCAAAGACCCATATTAGAAGTTCCCTTAAGATATCTGACTATGCGTTTTACAGCGATCAGATGAGATTCTTTAGTTTCAGCTTGATATCTTGCACATAAGCAAGTGGAGTACATGGTATCGGGTCGGCTAGCTGTAAGATACAGCAGGGAGCCGATCATTTCTCTGTAAATAGTAACATTTACAAGCTTTCCATTTGGATCCTTGCTGAGAGTGAGTGGAGGAGCCATAGGAGTCTTCATAGATGAACTGCTGGATAAAGAAAACTTCTTCAGCATGTCTCGAACATACTTACTTTGGTTGATAAAGATACCTTTATCAGTTTGTTTGATCTGGAGACCTAAAAAGAATGTTAGCTCTCCCATCATGCTCATATGATATTCTTTCTTCATGCGTTCAGCGAAACAAAAACATAAAAAAGGGATTAGTGGAACCAAAAATAAAATCATCGACATAAATTTGGACGAGAATGACGTGACCTTTAATTTTCCTAAGAAATAAGGTCTGGTCAATCTTTTCACAAGAGAATTTCTCAGAGATGAGAAAAGAAGAAAGGGTATCATACCAGGCACGAGSAGCCTGCTTTAACCCATAAAGAGCCTTATCCAACCTATAGACGTGGTTTGGATACTTTAGGGTCAAGAAACACTGGAGGTTGTTCAACATAAACTTCCTCATGAAGTTTTCCATTAATGAAAGCGCTCTTTACATCCATCTGAAAGACCTTGAAGTCTCTATGGGCAGCAAAGGCTAGAAAAAGTCAAATTGCTTCGAGTCTAGCCACTAGTGTGAGGGTTTCGTCATAGTCGATTCCTTCTTCTTATCTATAACCCTGAGCAACAAGCCGAGCCTTATTGCGGGTTACCACACCATCTTCATCCAACTTGTTGCAGTAGACCCATTTGGTGCTTATCATTGATTTTTTTTCTTCAGATGGACGTGGGACAAGGTACCAGACTTTGTTCCTATCAAACTCAATGAGCTCTTCTTGCATAGCAAGAACCCAACTAGGGTCAGAGATAGCATCATTGATTTTCTTGKGTTCAACTAAAGAAAGAAAGTTGACGAAAAGACATATATTACCTAGACCTCGACGTGTCTTAATACCTGCATCTGGATCACCAAGAATTTGATGAATTGGATGGCTTTTAGTCCATCGCTGAGCCGGTAGAGGAGCTTCATCTAAATAGAAAAGTTCAGGTATAGAAGATGAGGCTTCAGCAGCAGATGCTTCAGCAATAGGAACTATTGCTAAAGGAGCCTCAAATTGAGCAACTGAAACAGGTTCAGAAACTGAAGGCATTTCATTTACTGATGGATCAGTGTTTGAAATAGAAGGAGGGACACAGCTAATGGGCACTACAGCAATATCTGAAGAAGATGCGGTGAAGTGACTAGCTGTAACTGGAGTGATGAGTGAATCATCTTCAGCTTCGGGAGATTCAATATTAAGAGGAGCATTGTAAGAAGCTTCAGGTTGTCAATAGTGAGAGAACATCCAGTTTTCTAATTCATCCTCATTATTTGAGATGGGTTTTGAATTAGCTGACTGAGATTCGTCAAAGGTGACATGAATAGATTTCTCTTTGGTTTGTCTTCGTTTGTTGAATACTATGAAGGCTTTGGATACAGAAGAATATCCAAGAAAGATTCCTTCATCAACTTTGGGATCGAACACTCCATGTTGGTCGCAGTTGTTGAGAATGTAACAAGTACAACCAAATATATGAAGAAAGCTTATGGAAGGCTTTCGTCCATGGAAAAGTTCATAGGCTGTCTTCTTGAATCTTTTCACGATCAGCAATCGGTTTTGAGTGAAACAAGCGGTGTTGACAGCTTCAGCCCAGAATTAAGTAGGGAGATGGGATTTGCTAAGCATTGATCGAGCAGCCTCAAAGATTGTTTGATTTCGTCTTTCAGCGATCCCATTCTGCTGAGGAGTTCTCACTAAAGAAAAGTTGTGAGAGATTCCCTTGTCCTCAAAAAAGTTATCCATGGTACTAATTTTGAATTCAGTACCATGGTCACTTCTGATAGATCGCACTTTAACATCGTTTAGTACTGTTGGATCTTAAATTCAGCTTTGATATTGATCTAATACTCTAGAAAAGTTCTTGAACAATGAAGTGCGGCGGAAGTAAAAATAAGAGCAAAACAGAGTATTAAGAACACACATTATTGATGAAGAAGATGAACACAGGAGAATTGCTTCAAAGGTTTTTCAATCAATTCAATTGAAAAATTTGACGATTACAATACAGGAAGCACCACCGATTACAAAGGTCCTATTTGCTATTTATACTAGTTTCTAACGACCTTAGAGACCAGATCTTGACGTGTGTCTTCATCTGAGCCGTCCAAATAAAGTCGCTTATTCCCTAGTCACGTGAGAAGCATATGCGGCTAACAACCTTTGAAAACTGTTGGAACAGAAGCTTCACAGAAGACGAAATCCACAGACCCTCTGTGAGCCATCTCATAGGCTCTGCTGTAATTGACTTGCATGTTCTATATTACAGAGGACTATTTTCCAGAACCTCTGTGAGACATACCAGAGGTTCTGCCACTCTTAACTTGATCGATCAAACGGCTTCTATCGCTTAGTCCTCTGTTGTCTTATGTGGAGTTATCCTTCTGTCAAGACTTGCAGTATACTTTTTCTATACTTTTACAAAATAGGAAAAATTAAGCTAACAATCTCCCCCTAAGTATGAAAAAGTAATTTTGGACAGTTGGGTGCAAGAATTGACTTATGAAAAAAATACAAGAGGAGATTAATCTCATCCTCTGAAAATAAATTACAATACTTAAAGAATTAAAAGATAGTGCAGGCCTACACTATTACAAGAGATTACTCCACAGTAGAGTTTGGAAAATCGTCTACGGCATATTGCAGGTCACTCTTGACAGTCTTGTAGACCTTGAAAATCCATTCTCTGAAGGAGACTTGTATCTTGATTGTTTCTAGAAGGTTGGTCACTTCATCCGCCCTTATTCTCCCTTTCTGCACCTCTGTCACCACCAAGTTGAACACCCACTCGAGAGAATCTGTGGAATACTTGTGCGTCTCTTTTGGATCGAAGAATCTTAGAATCTCATCCTTGTCCAAGAAAACAAACCCAAAGATGGGATTATGGACAATGGTGTTGGGATGAAATCTAAGCAACCAACTGGGTCTGTTCTTTGGAGGAGAAATTTTTAGATCTGGCTGGGCCAACCTCATAGTGATGTCGAAATCTTTCTGGCTGTAGAATTTGACTTGAGCGTGCATTACCTCAATCAGCCTTCTGAGAGAAATCGAATATGTTGACCTCCTCTCCATGTATTTGTTCAAGATCTCGTGTAAGAATATTAGGTCAAATACGCAGAGGTTGTGGAGGTTAGCATCTGTGAAAGAGTAAAGGTTGTCATCATCCCTCTTCACCACATATTGAATGTATAGCACGGTCTTCTTTAGCATAGTGCACGGAGAAATGGTTTCGAGTGAAGTGATCACATGCTCTGAGAAGACCTGCTCTGGTGGTCTGGTGAGTTTCGAGAAGTGGAACTTTGCAATGGCAGAGGGCATTTCTATTAGCTCTGGGTCATAAGGGGGCTCTATGTCCGTTGATGAGTAACGCCACCGCAGAATCTCCTCAACAGTGGTTACGGGCTCTGTGCACCCTTTGTGTAGGAATCTTGTTCATGTATTCAATCATCTTAGATACCCTCCCCACCGTGGCAGACTCCGGCGTTCTGGATTCTTCTTCGAGTATAGGCCTCTGGGTAGACCCCTCTGGTAGGATTGGCTTGACAGTTCCTACCAGAGCGTCAAACGTACCCGTGGACGTTTATTCCAGTATCTTTGCAAGTTTGGAAGAAGA
This sequence comes from Cynara cardunculus var. scolymus, assembly GCF_001531365.2. Lineage (NCBI taxonomy): Eukaryota > Viridiplantae > Streptophyta > Magnoliopsida > Asterales > Asteraceae > Cynara > Cynara cardunculus. The sequence goes on from NW_020200857.1 coordinate 63,184, forward strand.
GCCTTCTCTGACTCTGGGGATGGGGGCTTTGCCCTTTTTCGCCTGTGCCTCTGCCAAATAAGCCTTTAGTGCTCGAACAAGATCAGGGTTATCATATTCTTCTTCATTGATCTCATCCAGCGTGTCAGAGCTTGACCCCTTCTGTGGCGACTCCTCTACTGCTTTACCCTTGCCTTTCCCCTTAAGCTCTGGAGATTTATCTTTTGAGAATAAGGTAGCAGCAGAGTCCACTATTTTTAGTGGTTTGGCAGAGGTTGTCTTCTTTGGTTCTGTCTTTTTCTCCCCCTCATGACGATCATGATCATCACCTCCCTGATCATCATGGATTTGAGTGGCCTCTGTATTGCATGTAGTGAGGGGAGCCTTCTTCAATCGCCTTAGAACTTTGGAAGCCGCCTTCTCCATCTTTTCAATGACCATCTCAGCATTCACAGAGGCATTGTTGATGTCAATCTCTGTGGCCCACTTCAACGTAGAGACGCAGCGATAGATCTCATTTCTGAAGTTGTTACCCTCTGCGAGGAGTTTCTTTGTGCAGTTTCTTATTGATTCGTTGGTTGCTCGGTGTGACATCAGTCAAATTCAAAATCCCAGGTTAGCTTTTATTAAGGTTATATTAGTATTATTGAAAGTAATTTATAAGATTAGGAGTTAGTTAGGTTAGTTTAGTGGAAAATTTTTAAGAATTTCCGGCAGTTGCTTAGAAAGTCCGGTTCCGACCCGAAATTATTTGAAATGTCCTATACAGTACCAAATGCTCTAATTTATACCCAATATATATAAAACACTAAGTTTTAGTGTTTAAAATATAAAACCTTTCTATTCAAATAAATTTAGTCATCATGGGCTTTTAAAGTGAAGAAAAATGTCAAAATTGAGAAATTAGGCTTTTGTGCATTTTGGGCTAGGTTTTTATTTAAAAAAAATATATTTGAGGTTTGGGTTGGGCCCTCCATGGCCGGCCCCTCCCTCCTCTACTTACTCCTCCCACAAATAAATAACTTCATTTTCCTTTAATGCTCATAATACACTCATTCAAATTTCAAAAATTCTCTCATAACTCTCCCTAGAAAACTTAATAGTCATCTTCATCTTCCTTTATCCATTCCAGCCGATTTCTTCATCCATGTTCATCATTTTGTCAAGATTTTGAAGATACAACATTCATTCCATCATCAAACAAGGTAATGCATTGATCCTTTCATCTTTTCTTGAATGTTTTTGGGAGAAAAACCCACTTTATTGCACTTTTTATCCTCTTTTCTATATGTTTCGAAAATGTTGAGTCTCAAGGTGAGATTATACACCAA
>NW_020200857.1:68426-69951 GCF_001531365.2 Cynara cardunculus var. scolymus
CAGGGAAGAGCCCTAACTTGGTGGAACATACAAGTTCAAACCCGTGGTCGCCAAGCTGCCTATGAATTAATATGGGAAGAACTCAAAAAGTTACTCATCGAAGAGTATTGTTCTAAGAGCGAAATTTAGAAATTGGAAGTCGAATTTTGGAATCACACCATGATTGGAATGGAAATAGAAAAATACACAACTCGTTTTCATGAGCTTGCAAAGTTAGTACATCATATGGTCACTCCAGAGGAGAAATGAATTGATCGGTATATTTGGGGATTGGCACTTAAAATCCGAGGGATGGTCATGTCGGCAAACCCAACCACTATACAAAACGCGATGGTTTTGGCAAACCGTCTGACAAATGATGCAGTTAGATCAGGGATTTTAAAGCAAGACAAATTTGGTGGAAAGAGGAAACTAGAGGAGCAATCGTGGAAAAGGACCAACAACAATTTAGGCAAGAACCAAAGAGTGGTGAAGAAGTTTGGAGTAAAGGCTCAGGAACCAAAGCTGTATAGTCGGCCACTTCCGAAATGCAGCAAATGTAATTATTACCATGTAGGGGCCTGTCCCACATGTGGCAAATGTAATCGGTTGGGTCATATTGCCAAGTTCTGTAGAGAGGAAAAGGAAATCAAGGATGGAATAAGGTCATGCTATGAGTGTGGAAGTCAGGATCACTTTAGGAATAAGTGCCCAAGGATGATTAGAAGATCGAGCATCAACAATGCCAGGAACCAGGAAAGGCAAACCAGTCAGGGAAATCAAGGAGGCCAGGCTCGGGGAAGGGCATTTRCAATAGGAGCCAAAGAGGCACGTTAAGACCCTAATGTTGTGGCAGGTACGTTTCTTTTAAACAACATCTATGCCTCAGTAATATTTGACTCTGGAGCAGATAGAAGTTTTGTTTCCCTAGAATTTAGGCCGTTGATAAATATGAAATCGAGGAAGTTAAAAGATGCTTACACTATCGAATTTTCCAAGGGCCAAGAAATAAAGGTTGGGGACGTAATTAATAACTGCACTTTAAGTTTAGCCAAAAAGGACTTTAGCATAGATCTTATTWCAAMCAAAGCRGGAAGCTTTGACGTAGTTGTAGGTATGGATTAGCTATCCAAATATCGAGTTGAGATAGGTTGTTCAGAAAAGATTATCTGAATCCCACAAGATGGAGTGCATTATTTGGGGAAATAAGGTTTGGATACCTAAGGTTGGTAATCTTCGATCAGTAATTTTGGATGAAGCCCATAGATCAAGATACCCAATCCACCAAGGAGCAGATAAGATGTATATGGGTCTTAGGAATCATTATTTTTGACCTGACATGAAGAGAGACATTGCCTTATATGTGAGTAAGTGTCTAACCTGTGCAATGGTCAATACAAAACACCAAAAACCGTCTGGTCTACTCCAGCAACTTGAGATTCCCCATTGGAAATGGGATCAGATATCAATGGATTTCGTTACAAAGTTACCAAGAACAAGGAAGGGATATGACTCAGTTTGGGGCATAGTGGATCGACTTACGAAA
>NW_020200857.1:74742-76352 GCF_001531365.2 Cynara cardunculus var. scolymus
TTTCGTGCCTAATAGGTTCAGAGCCTAATTGGGCAGAGGGATCGAGTGGAGACTTTGGGCGTTCTAGACCCTCAGTCTCTGTGATTCTCTCGCATGCCTCTGAAGCATGACTTGGTGGTTCACTCATGTGTGGAGGGGCAACGGATGCCTCTCTTTGTAGTGTCGAGTCCTTAGGTGAATGGACTTTTATTGTAAAACCACCATCCTTTTGAGAGGATGTTGGAGTATATTGAGGTTCCCGGACTGTGCATTCGACAGAGGACAAAAGAATGTCCTCTGCGAGGTAGGTTTGGGCTGGGTTTAGCGTGTGCACGTTTTCTTCAATAGGGATTCCCTCTAGAACAAGGTCCCTAGAAATGTGGGTTGCACTGGGAGGGGGGCTTGGATGTGTGCCTTCGGCATCTTTTTCACCCTCTTCTAACTCCACTAGTTCCTCTTCATCGTCTAGTACGACTTCTATCCCCAAATCTACTACCTCTATGGGCGCTTTAAAACTCTATTGGAGATCAAAGATTACATCGTGAATTTGCTCTGTAGGGGACTTTACTTGAACAGTCTTGCGCAACCTTCTGCGCTTAGGAGCAATCTCTGTTGGGCTTTCTTGGATTTCAGCCTCTGTGACCTCAACCTCTGCGGGTTGGGCCTTCTTCGATTTCTTCTTTTTCGGTTTTGGCAGAGGACTGCTTGGACCCTCTTCTTCTGCGGGTCTCTTCTTCCCTTTCCTTTTCTCAGAAGGATCAACATCCTTGTGAGTCTTCTTTGCCTTCTTAGTGCTTCGCGGGGGACTAACTACCCTTGGTCTTCCTCACTCATCTCCCTAGCCTCTGCAGGCTCCTCCCTTCTTCTCTCAACCCTCATTTTATGCACTCTCTCTCCTATAGGGATACCTATGCGTGGAGGGGTTTCAGGGACCGGCTCTGGCCTCCTGTATCCACGTCTATACGCTTTCCTATCTCCTCTGTTAAGGTATTTGAGCATGGCTTTTGATAGTGGCCCTGGGCTTCTGTACCCTAGCTCATGCTCTGTAGGGTGGAATTCCTTCATTGGGTATAGCCGTGCATTTGGCTCTGCAGAGGGGCAGCTTCTCTGCTATTATATCTCCAAAGACCAAGCCAAAGAACCTCTATAGGATTAAGTTTGGGTGATTGAGGTCTTCTTTGGCTTTCTTCGGTGCCTTCACCTTTGATCTCTCAACCCTTTGAGTAGCACACTTCTTTTTTATAAGACTCACCATATCATCATAGATGAGTTGTGCGTAATCCAGGGGTAGATTGAAGTAGATTCCATAAACGATGGAAAGCATGGCATGTGAAGCATGGTCGTGGCTGGCGACCTTCCCCGTTAAACAACAATTAATTATTGAAAACAGAGTATTCCACAAAGGAGGAAGGCCCTTCATTTTGAATTCAGTCCTTCTTACGATTTTTGTCTTTGCTGTGTAGGAGTGAAATTCAAGGAACTCGATCAATTCTGCGTCTGTAGGAGATGGAGCGAAGGTATCCAAATTAAGATCTTCCAAGAAAGGTAGATGCAGGGCTGTGCGCAGGGTATTTACATTCATTTCCATTAGAACAAGAGATTTGACAGTAAGGTGTGAAGCGTAACCTACT
>NW_020200857.1:78922-80083 GCF_001531365.2 Cynara cardunculus var. scolymus
GATTTTTCCAAATTTACAAAGTTTGATTGAGCTTCTTCGAACATTTTAAAAAATCTATTTCTTTCCTCTGTGAGAAGAATGACTTCTTTTTCACAAAGAGAAAGTTTTTCTTTAAGCTTGTAATGTTCCAAATGGCATGAATCAAGATTATCAATTGATTCAGAAGAGTAAGAAGTGGAAACCTTTTTGTCATTTGAGTCGGAGGAGTCAGAGTCAATTTTTGCCATCCCACTGAAGATATCATCCTCTGTGTCTGACAGAGATTCACCCTCCTTAGCCTTGAAGCGATGATATTCATCAATACAAATGGCTCGGTTGTTCTTAAGAGTCTTCTTCCCTCCTTCGATCTGTTTCTCCAATTCTGCCCAAATGTCCATAGACAGATGGTAGTGATCAATACATTTGAAGATCTCATGAGGTATAGCCATGATTAACAACCTTTTGCATTTGCTTCCCAATTCAACCAATACCTTTTCTTCATCGTTCCAGTTTGCGATTGGTTTGGGCTCATAGTGCTCAGGAACTTCAGGGGTTGTACCAGTAGCTGGAACTCTTGGAATCAAATTCATTGGCACATATGGTGGATTGTAGAGAAATTCACAGATTCTGGGGTGAATTCCCTCCAGGAAGTTGATCATACGCACATTCCATTGTGGGTATTCCTTTTGGATAAGCGTGGGAGGCTTGAATTGAGATCCAGTGCCCATGAACAAGGTATTAGCCATGTTCACCATTGAAATTTGAAGAAGAAACAAGAACAAGATGAAACTGATTTAACAGTGAGTGAAACAGGGTGAACTGAAGAAATTGGTGTTCAAGGAATCACAGATTAATACCAAAAGCAGAATTAATTGAATTAGAATTCAATTTCCGCTCTGATACCAATTGTTGGATCTTAAATTCAGCTTTGATATTGATCTAATACTCTAGAAAAGCTCTTGAACAATGAAGTGCAGCGGAAGTAAAAATAAGAGCAAAACAAAGTATTAAGAACACACAGTATTGTTGAAGAAGATGAACACAGGAGAATTGCTTCAAAGGTTTTTCAATCAATTCAATTGAAAATTTTGATGATTACAATACAGGAAGCACCACCGATTACAAAGRYCYTAKCCGCTATTTATACTAGTTCCTAACGACCTTAGAGACCAGATCTTGACG
>NW_020200857.1:80961-84256 GCF_001531365.2 Cynara cardunculus var. scolymus
GAGCAACCTTATCATCTTTGTCAAGAACATGACAAGAATTCTTTGAGAATTTAACTGTATAATCTTTATCACACAGTTGGCTGATGCTAAGAAGATTGTGCTTTAGTCCTTCAACATATGCAACGCGTTTGAAAGTTGTTGCACCATTGGTTAATATACCAAAACCTTTGGTATATCCTTTTCCATTTCCATCGAAGGTTACAGAAGGTCCTCTTTCTTCCTTAAAGTGAGTTAGAAGAGATTTATCTCCATTCATATGTCTTGAACATCCACTATCCAGATACCATATGCCTTTGACATCCTATACAAGGAAACAAAATAAGAATGCTATTGGTACCCAGCTATTGGGGTCCAACTTTGTTAGAGGCTTCATTGTCTGATGCTAAAGAACCAGCATCAGTAGATGGCATCACCAAACCTCTGACACTACTAACGTAGTTTCAGTGGAAGTCTTCACTGAGCCTGATAAAGAGGCTTCAGTGGTAGGAACTATAACGTCTGATACTAAAGATTTTTCAGCAAGAGTTGTCTTCGTTGAGCCTGAAGAAGAGGCTTCAACAGTTTTCTTCACCTTGGTTGCTAGAGCAGACTTTGTGGATGATTTCACCTTAGTTGATTTCTCAGTCTTGGTTACTTTCTTGCCCTTACCTGGTGAACCAGCTTTGCCGGCAGAAGGACACTTGCTGGCAATATGTGTTTTCTCACCGCAGTGTTTACACTTCCTAAAGCTAGGAGTAGCTTTAGGGCCAGGAAGTATCAGACTAGAAGCGGGACCAGCTCCAAGAATTCCATTCTCATTGGTTCTAGGAGGAACCTTTGAGGAATTGGATTCTTTAGGTGAAAATTTCACCTTGAGTTGTGACTTGGATTTCTGATGGGATTCAAATATCCTAGTCCCTGAAGAAGAAGAAGCTTTACAAGTTGAAGGAATAGACCTAGATCTATTAGACTTCTTAGAAAGGGATGCTATGACAATAGATTTACTTTTGTCTTTGCACCCAGAACTTGAAGGAGTTCATTCAAGATGACTCTCAGTAAAAGAGGAGGACTGAGATGAAGAAGTGTTGGGAATAGAAGAGACGAAGGTACCAAATTTGAGCATGGTCCTGTCTTTAACACATTCTTCCTGATCATAGGAGAATCCTAGATCAGTCTTTATCTTGGCTAGGATCTGAGCGTTAATGATCTCAGAGGCCTTGACGGAAGCTTTGCACTACCCTTCAATGGTAGATTTCTCAGCCTTAAGTTCAGCGATTGCTCGCTTATGCTCAGCGATAGCCTTCTCACGTTCAACAATGATGGCTTGTTTTACAATAACATGATCTTTAAGATTTTCCTCGACAGAGGTCAGTTCTTTGATCTTAAAATGGGAAATCTCCAATTGCTCTTGAAGATCAACATTAAGCATTTCAACTTTCGATTTGCCATTGAGGGCATTGTAAAGGTCAACCGTCAGCGTATCTAGTGCAGAAAGACTAGAAGAAGAAGAGGGTTCATTCAGGAAACATACCTGAGTAGAAGAAGAGGATGGCTTAGAGGATGTAGATGCTTCAGAAGACCCTTCATCTGCATCTATGGCCATCAAGCAGATGTAGGCTTTATCCTCCTCATCCGAAGATTGATTCATCAGATGACTCAGCCCAGTCATGCTCTTTAGCAATAAGGCCTTTAGCCTTTCGCTGGTTGTTCTTCACCTTCTTGTACTTCTCCTTCAGTTTTAAGTACTTTTCATCTTTGGTCCTGAAGGAGGAAGGAGCTTTAGAAGATGGCGTCGCAGTCTTCTTTGATCTCAATTCACCTGCAAAATGTCTGGGACGGCGACAGTTGTAGCAGACAGCTGAAGCCTTGTCTATTCTTTCAGACTTTGGCTTCTCCCTGAGGGACAGCTGAGGAGATCTGTGGAAGTTGCTCTTACTGGCGAATCTTCTAAATGACTTAGTAAGGAGTGCCAAGGACTCATCAAAATCTGTTAAATCAGATTCTGGAATGTCCTCAGAAGAATATATCTCTGTGATAACCACGGGAGGAAGAGAAGAAACAAACGGGGGTAGAAGAAGTTTCAACAGAAGAAGCTTTAGAGATCAAAGCCAAAGGAGAGCTTTTCATTTCCCTAGATTCTTTTACAAGATTCCTTTTCAATTGACGAGATTGCTCATGGTTAAGCAGAATCTCGTATAAAGTAGAAAGAGAAAGAGTGGACATGTCATTTGACATCTTGAGACACATGAAAAAGGTTTCCCAAGACTCATGAAGGCTTTCTAGAAACTTGGTTAAAGTTTTAGAATTAGAATATTCGCTGCCGACAACCCTAAGATCAATAAGAAGGCAGTTAAATCTCTGATGTACTTCGGACAGCGTCTCAGACTTTCCACAGAGAAAGCTTTCATACTGTCTTACTAGATTGATCTTTCTGGTCTCTTGAACCTGAGTGGTTCCTTCATATTGGACACAAAGTGTGTCCCACATGGATTTAGAGGTTTTGGGTTTCATCACTTAGTGATAAATCTCATCAGGAAGAGACATAGCTATTATAGACCGAGCACGCATGTCTATAGCTATCTTTTTCTTGTCCTCATCGTTCCACTGATGTGGTAGCTTTGGAATCTGCTGTTCAGGAATCGCAGCAGTCGTAGCTGTTGCTGGAATAGCCGGAGCAATAGCAAATGGAATATATGGTCCATTTTCTATATAATGTGGAATTTCAGGATCCACACCTTCTAGAAAGAGGGACATTCGGTTCTTCCAGAGACTAAAGTTGTCACAGACAAACCGGGGAGGTTTGGCAAGAGAGCCATTATCTTTTGGGTGTGCGTGTGTTTGTAATTTGTAAAGCCATTTGTAAGCGGTAAAGTTATCTAAGAAATGAGATAAACTAATACTGAAAACAGCTAAACACAAGGAATGAAAGAAAACACTGCTATGATACCACTTGTTGGTCCCGTGAGGGTCTACAAGAAGAGAAACAGTTTGTAGAAGGGGGGATGAATACAAACATAATATTTTTAAATTTAAAATATATATTGATAAAGAAGATCAATACAGATTTTATAAGATTGTTTGCGGAAAGATAAGGTAGTAAAAACCTATCTAAACAATATTTAGTTACACACTAAGTCTTAGCAAATACAAGAAAAAAAATGTTGTAGAGAAGATCCTTTACTTAAGCTAGAAAATGCTTGAAGTAAGAATTAGGGTTAGAGAGTGAGTTGCGCACACTCTGCATGGAGAAGAAACACTTATATTTATACCCAGTGCATTAACTGAACATTTAATGCAATATGGTAGGGTTAGAGTG
>NW_020200857.1:84652-86423 GCF_001531365.2 Cynara cardunculus var. scolymus
TGTCTCTGATAGAATTACAATGCAAGTTCTTCAGCGATAACTGAACATACTCAGTGAAGATCGCTGGAACTGAAAAGACAGAAACATAAATACAACGTATAAGTGAAAAGGGATTATCATCAAATCACTGAGAGAGAGGATCAACACTTTGATATCATCATCTGATTCAGATGTTTCATCTTCAGATTCTGAGTCCACCACCAGTGCTTTCTTTCTTTTCTTCTTATGATCTTCGGTGGAGGTCCTTGAAACGTCGTTTTCTTCAGCTGCAAGAGCCAGGGGTCCATCGATGGACACCTTTTTCTTCATAATATCGTTCTCTTGTGCAGCAAGGGTTCCGTATACGTCTAGAGTGACCAGCCATCTAAGTCCTGATTTGCTTGAAGGGACATTGACTGTTGTGTCCATTCATCGCCGAGACTTATAAGGAATAAAATATTGTTTTCTTCCTTTGTGCTGGAGATATCGTTTCAACGACATTGATTAATCAATGTATTGAAATGATCATATGTCTTCTGAATCGGTTCATCAGGAAAAGCTTTGAAGTTGTTGTATTCGTTGAGATATTGGGCTCTACGATTCTTCTTCGTTTTTGCCCCTCCTTCCAATTGGCTTGCCAACTCATCCCATAGTTCCTTAGCTGTGGAACATGCATCAAGGGATTGGAAGATTTCATTGGGTATGGCCATGATTATCAGTCTTTTGGCCTTCTTGTCGGTCTCAACCCGYTCTATGTCGTCTTCATCCCAATTCTTCTCATCCTTGGGCATGTAGTAGGAAGAAATTTATGCTATGGTATTTGTTCTAGGGACTCTTGGAACAACAGTCTGTGGAACATAGGAACCCTCCATGACAGATCGCAGAAGATTTCTGTCCATCCCTTCCAGAAAGTTCACCATCCGTATCCTCCATTGTGGGTACTCTTATCTTTAAAGAGTTGAAGGTTTGGTGAGGGAACCAACACTATAGGCGGAATTCCAATTGGCCATTATGATTTTTAGAAGAGAGAAAAATTACATTTTTAGAGAAGACATTTTATGAAAAGCGTGAATTGAGAGATTTTTGATAATCGTTTGATTAGAAAAACAATCAATTGGCTCTGATACCAATTGTTGATCCCAGATCTCTCAATAACACTAATAATTAAGTTGAGAATAACCAAATTATAGTGTTTAGATGAATAAAATGATGAACACTCAAGAACAATGTATGAACATTCAAAGTATAAACTTGAGTGGCAAAGATTTCACTTTATTCCAATACTTATGAAAAACGTAAAGCTGTCAAAAATTACAATAGGCCTAACCACCTATTTATACTAGTAATCTAATAAGAAGATAACTATTTAGTGAGACTATTTAGCTAATCTTCTACTAACAGATAAAGCTTATCTAAAACATGGATAAACATTAAACCAAGATAAACTTTGTAGAATCCAGTTATTGATTGGTCATCTCCAGCTGTCTTCCATGGGATATGAGTTTAACCTTATCTTCATTTCTTCATTGCTAGCCTCTGGTTGAACTGGTGAAGGAAACTTCAAGTGTTAGTGTCCAGAGGGGTTATGAAGATGTTAAAACCCATAACTCATGATGTAAAAAGTAATGAAAAACAACAAGTGATGAAGAACCAGAAGACCGATGAAGACATCAAGGCATAATCGACTAAGTCTGGAATTCAACCATTGGATCGATGGATAGTTCAACGATTGGACCGATGGACAAAGTTCAACCAGAGGATCAATGGACAGATTCAAGGATGCGATGGAAAG
>NW_020200857.1:91045-92092 GCF_001531365.2 Cynara cardunculus var. scolymus
GTCCTTCTACAACAAAAGTTGGTGAAGGTTCTTAGCGATAATGGGACTGAATTCAAAAATGCCATAATTGATGACTATCTCTTCAGTGAAGGCATTACTCAAAACKTTTCATCAGCAAGAACTCCACAACAAAATGGAGTAGTCGAACGACGAAATCGAACCCTCATGGAAGCAGCAAGAACAATGCTTGCTTCATCGGAGTTACCACTCTCCTTCTGGGCTGAAGCTATTTCCACAGCATGCTTCACCCAAAATCGATCCATCATTAACAAGAGACAAAGAAAACCCAATATGAGCTTATCAACCACAGAAGACCAAACGTCAAATATTTTCATATCTTTGGGTGCAAATGCTTTGTACTCAACGATAGAGAATATCTTGGCAAGTTTGACAAGAAAGYTGATGAGGGAATCTTTCTGGGCTATTCTCAAACTGCCAAAGCTTACAAAGTATACATCAAGAGGACCAAAATAGTTATTGAAAACATCAATGTGTCCTTCGATGACTCTACTCAAATGACTTCTGGACACAAYAGTTCAGAACTYRGACCTCAAAGAAGAGCATCTGATTCATCACTCAGCAAACCCAATGAATCAGAGATAGCTCAATTATTTGAAGACATCTTCGATGAAGAAGTAATCTCTGGACATGAGACCAATGCAAACTCCAGAGTCAATGATGAACATGCAGACTCTAGTAGTAAAGGTACATCTATCACAGAAGCTCATGTTACTTCACCATCTACTTCTCCTGTGTCTTCAGATCATGATCAAGAACAAGAGTTTAACCCTGAAGATGATCTCGTTGAGGGGGAGCAAGCAGTTCCATCAGTCGATGAAGAACTGCATCATGTTGCTTCAGAACCTCAATCAAGCACCAAGTAGACGAAAAATCATCCACATCACCAAATCATTGGTGATCCAACCTCTAGTGTCAAGACAAGATCCGCTACTGCAAATGAATGCCTCTACGCAAACTTTTTGAGCATGATTGAACCGAAGAAGATTTCTGAAGCCCTACAAGATCCAAACTGGATAAACGCAATGC
>NW_020200857.1:93656-94880 GCF_001531365.2 Cynara cardunculus var. scolymus
AAAACGATTTTTATTCCTAGTCAGCAAGATGGGTATGCTGAATCTCACCACTTAGAGGCAATAATTATCTTTCAACCAGCGATCTTCAATATCTCATGGTTATGCCCATAAGTGATACAATAACTTAGCCATACATTTTCTAAGTATCCTAAACCAGAGCCTCTGGTCATAAAGACCAGAGCCTCTGGCCATTTAGAATGACTTTGATTAATTGGCAAAATTTCATCTTTGCAACCAAAGCCCCTCTGGTTCAAAGCAAATACTTGGTCCTTTTAACCAAKTMTTTTTCTCTCACCCAGAGCCTCTGGTTATATAGACCAGCGCCTCTGGACTCCAACACTTTGAGATATCAATGTCTCAATCCTTGGATTCTTGCATTCTCTCTCATTATTTCTTTCTCCTTAACCTCCCAGAGCCTCTGGTTCCAAAGACCAGAGCCTCTGGTTTTCCCCCACTATTTGCAATATTTTTTCCCAACCAGAGCCTCTGGTTTCCACCTTTACTTGCTAAATATTCTTTTCTTACAACCAGAGCCTCTAGTTCTAAAGACCAGAGCCTCTGGCTTTAGATTCTTTGAAAGCAAGTCCTAACCATTTCCCTTCATACTCCCTTTTCATAGTTTTTCCAACCAGAGCCTCTGGTTCTAAAAAAACCAGAGCCTCTGGATTCAAAGTCTTTGTCACCAGAGCCCCTCTGGTGTCAAAGACGATTCTTTTTCCTTGTTCGTAACACTCATTGCCTTCTTAACCAGAGCCTCTGGTTCTATAGACCAAAGCCTCTGGATTTAATGTTCTTGAGTTTTTCAAACACCCACAAGCCAAGCCTCTCAACCAGAGCCTCTGGCTTTGTTCTCTTTGCAATCGTTACTTAAAATATGCTTCTCTCAACCAGAGCCTGTGTCTCCTAAACTTCTCAAATTTTATATAAGTAAAGGGGAATCTTTGATTTTAATCAATATGCATCATTTGAGGGGGAGCAAAAGTTTACTTATGTAAACTTGCATTTTCCATCCAGAGCYTCTGGTTCTACTATCCAGAGCCTCTGGTCACATAAAATGCTATATATAAATATAATACCAGACYTCCTCTGGTTTTATAAAATGGATTGCCACACTTCACCAGAGCCTCTAGTTTGTTAACCAAAGTCTCCACATCATGCAAATCCAACATCACTACTTTTCTTCATCGACATTACAACCAGAACTCCTCTGGTTCCACACCCACT
>NW_020200857.1:95603-97231 GCF_001531365.2 Cynara cardunculus var. scolymus
CACCCCACCCGTCTTCCCCATAAATACCCTCCTTCCCCATTCTTACCTTCTTTACGCCTTCAAAACCTACAATAAGACTCCGACAAACTCAAAACCGGTAACTTTCTCAAAAATGGCCTCCTTCGCTTCCGACGAATCCAACAACAATGACAACCGAATCCAATCCACAGGCACCGACAGCCGCGCAATCGTCTTCCTGCCCATGAAACCCATCAACCACGTGATTGAACTGCGCAACACCCTCTTTGATGACAGGTTTGCGATAATGATTGAGTTCTTCAAGAATTGTATCCTTCTCCCTGCCTTAACTCTAGTGAACCCAAATGTACCTTTAAAGTACGTTCAACAATACTGGCAGACCTGCGAGTTTGATCTTCCCAGTCATGGAATAATGGGGGACATAGACGCCCCGAATGACATGGTTTGCTCGGTAAAAATATCGCGAGCAAAAGTTTCTAAGGTTCTGTGTATTCCCACAAGAAAGGAACTAGGGATCGAGCAATATGACGAACCACCTTCCTCCGATGACATCCTCAGGTTCGTAAAAATGCTAGGGTACAATCGGGAACTGCGAAATGTATCAAACTTCAAAAGACAATTCCTCCCGCCAATGTGGAATTTGTTCTTTTCCATCCTCAACCGATCCCTCACCTGCAAGCTCGGTTCCCTCGACCAAGGAAATCTCAATATAATGACAATTATGTATGGGCTTTTCTTCAACCTCAATGTCGACTACGCCTTCCACATCTACAACGAGATTCATGCGGTCGTGATCCAAAAGTGCAAACTTCAAGCCGCAGGAAAGCCACGTTCTGTTGTTCTCTTTCCCCGCTTCCTTGCTCTTTTCATTGGGGACGCGATGGTGCAACACGGACTACCTGCTGTGGAGCCTTTCACCCCAAACTACGAGATGCAAGGACATCGCCTTACACTTTCGAAGGAAGGCTACACCATCAACCGGCCGTTATCCCGGGCTATGCTCACTGTCATACCATCATCAAGTGAGATACGCCAATCCTATGAACGCTCCATGCTGTCCCAAGAACCGAGGGCAGCTACCCCAGAGCACTTAGAGTCGTCCCCCCTCCAAGCGAGGGAGCACCTGCGTCATCTTCATCGGATGATGAAGATGATGATGATGCTCGTGCTTCCCCCGACCTTCACCAAAATATTCCTCACCCCACTACCCAAAGGGCAACCACATCTATTACCCCTGGCGATCAAAGCCAAAAGGGTATTGAAACAGGACGACCCAGTCCCACCCAAAACCCAACCAACCATCTAGAGGCCATTCTTCGGGCCTCTGGAGATGAACAAGACGAGGAACCTCATATACCATCACCCCTCTCTCAACAGAGAGATGATGAAGAGACAAGAGCCCCTTCGCCTCAGGGCTCGCCACAACCCCTCACACACACAAAAGCATTCGTTGCTTCTGACATTGAACCCATAGATCGTTCAGAGCAATCTTCAATTCATGCACCACTCCCCTCGGTATTTGATCTACCAAAAGGGACACACATCCGCTTCACTTACTCAGCCTCTAAAACTGAGGAAGAGGAAGAGGATGTTCCAACATCACGAGATAGTTCTTCTCTCGAAGGCTATCAAGGACATGATGGAAGTCC
>NW_020200857.1:97516-103294 GCF_001531365.2 Cynara cardunculus var. scolymus
CCTTCAAATCCTCCAACAAACAGTAACCCAACAACACAATACCATATCATCCTTAGCCACCCAACGAAACCAAATCCTAATCCAATCTATCACCACCCTCACAGCTCAAGCAACTGAGGCCGATGAAAACTTAACCTACATCATTACCCAACTCCAAACCATTCTTTGCAATCTTCATCAACTACCAGCCTCCATCACCTCCCAAATACCTCAACCTCAACCTTCATCCACCTCATCCATCGATGAAACCCTTGCCACCCTCACCACTCAAATGGCCACCATACAAACAACCCTCACCTAATTACCCGCCACCATACTTGCCCAAATCCCACAACAAAATCAACCCCCACCTCCCTCTGCAGGCCCTTCCTATGAAGCAACCTTCTCATCCTTCACTGCAGAGGTGAGGAATCTTCTTGCCAACCTTCCCCATCCTCAGCAATCTACTACAACCTCTGTGCCATCTCCACCACCATCAAGCACAGACGCCATAAGAGCCGATCTTAGAGCTCTATCCAAGGCACTTATCTCATCTTTCAATGAGATAAGTGCAAAGTTTGCTGCCTGATCTGTTGAACCCACCATTGCGCTAAGGAAGAGTCTTCAACAACAACAAGACCAAACAAACACTCTCCTTCGCACCATGGAACAACGGTGCAACAAAGATCGAGTACGTACTCTCGCCGAACACATTCGCCTGTGGAAGAAAAACAGATCGCGAGCCTTCTGCTCCTCAAGCCGCCCCTTAAAATGCAGACGACATGAAGATCCAGATCCCGATGATCAAGGTCTTGGACCTCATGAGGGGGAGACAGAGGCAACGGCTACACAACCAATAGAATCCGCTGCACCGCAGCAACCATCACCACCACAACAACCACCATCAACCCAACAAACCCAAGCAAGGGAACCAGAGGCCTTGCCCTCTGATGAAGAACAGAAAATCCAAGTTCCTTTAGCCACAATACCAGACCCCATCGTGTTGAGTTCATCAACCGATGAAGAACCAAACACACCACCTACAGAAACAAACGAAACCCTCACTCCCTGACCCACAACAAGCCTACCCCCAACCCCTTCTCCAACACCTCGACCCTTCACCCGTTCCTCACAACCAGAACCCACAACAAGCCAACCATCGCCTCAACGACCCCAAACCCCTACAGAAACCCATGCACCAGAATCTACCCAACCAACCAAAGAAAACTCACCCTCTACCCATACACAASCCCAAACAGAAACTCAACCCTTAACCYAYGAACCCGTGGTGCATGCGGATACCCCTTCTTCCTCAAGGCAACCTCCACAAGGCCTGGTAGATGAGATTATCCAGAACATGGAGTCGATGAGGAGACGTCCTCAATTGCCGCCCAGGGAACCAATCTTGATGGAAAATATCCATCAGTACATGTATCAAGATAACGATGAAAGTCTGTCAACCAATCCTCCAATCCTATCGCCAGAGTCAGTGAACCTCCTACATCATCGATTTGTCAGACAAACCACTCAAGAACCTCAAGCTGTCTTTTCGAATGAGGGAATAAGGAGAGTCGTTGACTTGAAGATAAAGTCTTTTGCCAACAAAACTATTCGATACATCGAGTTCAGCATGGAGAGAGCCTATGGGATCGTTAGCGTGTTCAATGAAAACGACCTTATCAACCTCAATCCATATGACTTGATTGAATTATACGCCTACACAGCTCAAAGGCAGGATCATGGCATAAGGTTTGGAATGGCAAACCTAGCGATAGTAAAAACAATGGAGTCCCTGGTAAAGCTCAGAGCCAAAACAGAGTTTGAAATTGCCTTTAGGCTAGGCATCGAGAGACTATCCTGCGCTCCTCCAAATGAAGATTTCCAGGGCCTGCAGGAGATACGATCTGCATCAGTTCTTACTCAACCTGAACTCRRACTTGTTTACAAGAACGAGTTTGGGGTTAAAAAGTTCTTCAGAATGACTGAAGCCTTCAAGTATTTAACAGATACACTTGAATGGTTTCAGAAAAACATTAGACAAAGACTGGGCAGAAACCATGTGCCAAGGGAAAAGGGGAGTCATCTCATACACGAGATATCAACCGTCATTGCTTATCGAAGACTACTCTTGCGCTTCAAAGAGATATATTCAGGTAGTTAGTGATGAGTCAAATCTTTTGCTTATCTTCCCTTGATGTATTTTTTTCAAGTATTGTAAAGAAATTTCATCATCCAATGAAAATTTGGAGTTTGATGTTTTTCTACTAGATTAGTGTATGTTCTTCACACATGTGTCTAGATTAGACTATGTTTGTTATTTCATCACTTAGGGGGAGATTGTTAAACCCCATAACTCATGATGTAAAAAGTAATGAAAAACAACAAGTGATGAAGAAACAGAAGACCGATGAAGACATTAAGGCATAATCGACTAAGTCTGGAATTCAACCATTGGATTGATGGATAGTTCAACCATTGGACCGATGGAAAAAGTTCAACCAGACGATCAATGGACAGATTCAAGGATGCGATGGAAAGAAGCATTCTCATCGATCCTCTGGTCATCAACACTTAGAAGATTTTCCAGCACTCCATCCAAGCATGCAATGAAGATTTGAAGATAAGGATGAAATCATCATACCATGAATGACAGCTAGAGATGACAAATCAACAGCTGGAATTCGAGTTTATCTTATTGTTAATGTTTATCYATGTGAAAGATAAACCCTATCTGTTAGATAGACGATTTGCTAGAAAGTAGCCATAGATAGTTATCTTCCTAATAATCATTTAGTATAAATAGATGATTAGGTCTATTGTAAAAATAAGGCTTTCACTCTTTGTTTTACGTTTATAAAGTAAAACCTTTGAAGCTCAAATTTGTTCTTAAATTTTCTTATTTTATTATTGAGACTTCATAACTTTCTTCATTAAATCACTATAATTTGGTTATTCATAACTAGATTATTAGTGTTATTGAGAGATCTGGGATCAACGGAAGATGCAATTTCCATCGCATCTCTGGTCAGTTCATCGACCCTCTGGTTGTTCTTCAGACTTAGTCATTTTTCCTTGAAGTCTTCCATCAGCGTTCTGGTTCTTCATCACTTGTTTGTCTTCATTACTTCATACATAATACTTATGGGGTCTAACAGTTTTCCTATATAAAGCCTTAACATATAATTGTTTTTTCATATATATCTATCTATTCCTTACTTTTTCTTACAAGGAAGAAATTATGGATTTATTGATTGGCTTGACCCACCCATGTGTTCTAGATCTGTGGAAACTATTTCAGGGTTATTAAGATAAAAAAATAATCTTGAAGCTTCTCTTTTTGAAGTTGTTTTACAAGCTTGCCGGTTGAAGATGATGTTAGCGATAAATTGGATTTCTTTTTTAGTGATTGTGATGTTTTTATTCATCGAGACGATTGTAGGATAATTGTCATTGACACAATTATTAGTGAAAATCATTTAAAATATCTTTTACAATGTCATTTACATCAAAGAAATGTTTTATTACACCTAAGGTATACGTGTTGCATAAAAAATAGATGTCAAACATTGATGAAATAACATCGCATAATGGTCTGTCGACTCCGCACAATATACCTCTTCTCCTTGGGACAATTTCTCACCAAACATACAATAGAACACCTCACAATCACAGAGGAATCCAGCCCGTCAAGGCACACATTCAGGATAAAGTACTCATAATTTCGGCAATTTGGGTGTCTCCCCGACCCCTATATAATAACCTATCTCTAATAAAAAATTCGAGGAGGTACTTTGTTATAACCTTTGTTGAAGCATTGATCTATTTATTGAACATTTTTGGAGGACAAGTATCGTATATACTCAAATGCCAGGACCTCGCGTCTAGCTCCCCGGTCACCCAATGAGCATTTGATCTGTTTATTGGAATGAATGCCTGGAAAAATAAGTTGCAAATAAAAATTGATAAATAAATTATTTTTTATATATAACAAAAAATTGTTACGTGATTCTACCGACCCGGTCGATATCACGCCATATTGGAAATGGCTCTAATGTACCATTGCCGTAAACCTTTTGGTCCGCGAGGCAAAGTCTTGGGTTTTCTAAACTTGGTATCCAACATTTCTGCATGATGGTCCAACGGTCTATCGGTTGCCTCTTGCGGAACAGATACATGTCCCATGCATCAAGATGCTATAAATAAAAAAACCAATGGATTAATTTTGTTTAAGTGAGTCAGAAATGTACGTTTTTCAACTTAATTAGTAAGGAATATAACTCTCATACCTCACTTCCCATCTACCATGAATCTACCCAACACTTGTCCCCAAAAAACCTTTTCAGGCCGCAAATAAGATAGCGTCGATAAACGCATCATGGGTAACTGATCAGCATCAAACAACTGACCAACGTCTACAGTTGTCGTTGTGGACATCGATGAGGGTATTTGGTTAGCATATTTCTTGACCCTTTTCTTTGTTTTAACGCCAAAAATGGAGATTTTTTCCACCACGATTTCTTGCTCATCGCTTCTTAGGAGCATCGGACAAACAAACTTCTTCTTGTGGCTTTACAAACGGGACCCTTGATGATGTAGATGTCAGAACATCCATAGCAGGTTCTTGCTGCGACAAAAACTGTGTACACACAATCCAAGATAGAGATGGCCAAGATTCGGTCTTGGGCCGGTCCATAACCGGTCCCTACCGGTCCACAACAAGACAAAAATCGGCTTCAACCGGTCCCACCTTAAACCGGTCCCAGTCCCGGTGAAAAAGGTTATAACCGGTCAAGCTTACCGGTAACCGGTTAAGGAATCCGGTCCCATAACCGGTCAAGGCCGGTCCTATTCAAAAAATAATTTTTTTTTCAAATTTTTGGTTATTGATAAATTTTTTAATTTGTTTTTATTATAAATACGTTTTGTTATACTAGTTGTGTACCCGTGCAATGCACAAGGGTTTGTATGCATAATATTACTTTTTCATGATTCATCTTCTCGAATACATATGCACACACAGGTTGCTGCTTTGGCAAACAGTCCATTTAAACAAGAAATATCAACATGTAACAGGTTATAAGATCAGGTCTTTTATCAGGTTAAGTACACACTATAAGCAATAATGTGTATTAAGCAGCTCCAATCTTTATTTATTAGACCTCTGTATGCATTACAGCAGCAACATGTTCGTTTTATACAGCAGGTCCATTTCCTTGTTTCACAGTTCCTTGAATGTAAATCCTCATACATATGTATCTATATCTAATTATATATATATATATATATACACACACACCTATTGCTAACTCACTAACAATCTGCTGACAGGGATAATATGTTGTGTGTGAACAGAGCCAATATGCTATTTTAAGTGGATACAAACAGTTACTTGCAACAGACATAGTTCATATAGGATATAGTGTTTAATCTCATCATTGATTTCTCTACTAATCCTCTTTATTTTCTTTTGATTACTTTGAATCATTATTCAATTCCAGTGGATATTGTAGTTACTGGAGGGAGGCAAATCTTATCTGATTAGAGTTCATATAGAATATAGTGTTTAATCCCATCATTGATTGGAAGATGGAGGCTTATTGACAGCAGCATGATTACTTTTGATTATATATATATATATATATATATTAATTTCTCTACTAATCCTCTTTATTTTCTTTTGATTACTCTGAATCATTATTAAATTCAAGTGGATATTGTAGTTGAAAAGTCCAAATTTCATACGAATCTTGAAGTAATCTTCATCAAATCTCAAGAACAAAGATGAATGTAAGATAGATT
>NW_020200857.1:106114-107873 GCF_001531365.2 Cynara cardunculus var. scolymus
ACCCCTTGTACTTGAACACGCTCATCTACTTCTAAAACTCTCTCAGCTGAGGCATGGGGTGATCCTTGGGCAAGTTCAGCCGGTTCTGGCTGAACTATAGGATCTATCACTCTCCTATAGTCTATCACACACCGAGCATTCTGATCAGCTAGAGCGAGCAATTCTTGTGGAATAGGAATGATGGAATCAAGATCTTCAACTTCTTTATGTTGCCTAATCCGGCTCATGACGAACGTTGGCCCTCGTTCAGAATGAATTCTGGGCGGGATGTGTTCATTTGTGTTCATCATGGCTTGGATAATGAGTTGCAGAAAGCGCTGAAATGGCACGAATTTCCTTGCTTTCGATGGAAATTTTTTGGCATTCACAAGTTCCAGTAGCTCATTATATATGACTAACGCGTAATCATARTRTCTTGAAAACACTATACCATGAAAGAACTTAAGGAATGTTGAGCTGCACGTGTCAATGCCTTGTGTCTTCGACGTTAAGCATAGATTAAGGATTGAAAATAGAAGATGCCACACCGACGGTAAGAATCTTCGTCTGAACTGGGAAGGGTTATTCAACGGTGCCGAATATCCYAGTCTCTTGATATCAACACAGAGTTGATCATCTGATACAAAATCTTCAAAATTGTTCGGGCCAAGAGCAGGAAGATGTAGAATTATACGTAAACGCTTCAATGTCAGTCGGCTGACATATTCATCAACCTCTCCTTGTAAGTAAATAGCATCTCCATCTTTTTCCATTGTAACCGTGCCCCAAAATTGTTGTAGGTAAACCATGGGAACAGTTATATGTTCAGATAAAGCATAGGAAATTGGATGGCCTTTCAGTATTTGTGGAATAATAGGATATTTTGAAGGCATGTCAAAAGAAAAATGATGGTTGTTGGGTTTGATTTCGAGATATTGAAGTTTAGAGTATAGGGTTTCAGACTCAATGGGTTGGGCAGGTATATTTTGAGGTAGGTTGTCAGATCTGACCGAGGAAATATGAGATTCCTCGTCAGACTGATGTCCAATTTGAGCCATTATACCTGTAAAAATCTAAACTATTAGTATCCATTGTATGATTGAAAAAAAAATCAAACATACACAAACACTTAAAAATAAACACAAAAAAAAAATGAAAAAGATAAAAAATAAAGAAAAGAAATTTCCAACACTTAGGAAATTTTTAAAAACAAAACACACATTGACCGGATTAGTAGTCCGGTCAAGACACTACAAAACAAAAACAAGACAAAGTGTCCAGATAAGAAGTCCGGACGACAAAGAAAACAAAAAAAAATCAATAATGTTGTCCGGATGAGAAGTCCGGACGACAAACAAAAATCACTAAGACTAAACCAGACAATCATCAACCGATTTAAGGTTGAACGGATTTGAAATCCGATCACCATGTCCGGTGAGATTTCCGATCAAACACGAAATGATTAAAACCACACAAAATACACATAACAAAATCAAAACAAAACAAAATACGTATCACAGACTCAATCGAAACACTAAAACGACCCAAAATACACTTTAATCAAAGTCTAATCTGAGTTAATATGAGATTAAGAATCGATTATGAAGATATGACCATACTAGAACACGAACWGTGAATATATGTATAACAAACGAATCGAATCAATGAATGAAGCAATAAAGTATGGAAATCGAATCAAAAACCAGGATTACGAGTAGAAAATGAACACGAATGAGATTGAATCAAGTCCTTCAAAGCAAGGTTGAACGGAGTGCAGGCG
>NW_020200858.1:0-23112 GCF_001531365.2 Cynara cardunculus var. scolymus
TGTAGCAAAGGACAAGCCTTCCTCTTAAGGCTTGACACGCACTCTAAACCTACCATATTGCATTAAATGTTCATTTAATGCACTGGGTATAAATAGAAGTGTTTCTTCTCTTTGTAGAGTGCGCGCATCACTCTTCAACCTAATTTTTACTTCAAGCATTTTCTAGCTTAAGTAAAGGATCTTTCATATAGCATTCTCTTTTCTGTATTTGCTATAGCTTCGTGTGTAACCAAAGATTGTTTAGATAGGTTTTTCTTTACCTTATCTTTCCGCAAACAGTCTTGTAAAATCTGTATTGATCTTCTCTATAAATATATATTTTAAATTTGAAAACATTGTGTTTGTATTCATCCCCCGCTTCTACAAGCTGTTTCTTATCTTGTAGACCCTTTCGGGACCAACAGTCCTCCCCAAGAAAAAGTCCAAGAAAACGGTGAAAGCTGAGCATGAGAAGAACCTGAAGCTAGCGGAAAAGGACAAGCGATGGAGCAAAACAAAGCTGAAAAAGAGAGTCAGTCCCCGCCGAAAAATCAGCGTCAACTTCAGCGGACGTTCTAAAGACGGTGGAACGCTGGTCTCAATGTCATCACCAGGGAAAATCTTGATGCCGTTACCGAGTACCCTTCCTACCTAGGCTGTTATGGATACAGCGAATGGATGGAGATCAGACAAGCCATTCAGCAATCCAAGTCGAGACACAAGACACTTTTCGAGGACACCATCAGCGAACTCATCAAAAGGATGTCCAGATATGTCAAGGTCCCTGACAGGACAACTCTAAAGAAAGGTGGGAAGAAGAAACTCAAGCTCTCTTATCCTAATGATGGACCATTCCTAAGGAACGAACATGAAACAAGTTTCTCCTTAGATGAAGTCCTGAAGGGTCATAAAAGTACAAACATTTCTATGTTGAATCTTGACTTGCCAGATAAGGGTCCCTATACACCCAACTCTGTGCATTTTAAACCTGAGTTAGGAGTTATATTCCTTGACTATGAAGGTGAAGTCAGATTTCAGAGAATGTCAGAGCTACATCTATGTCCAATGGATCATCTGGTTTACCTCTTGCTCTAGATAGATGATAGCATGCCTGAAAAAGTCGTAGATCTGAAGATACAAAGGGAATTCCTACGTCGAAGAAAACTTGGTGAAAATGTACCTAGTTACATAGATCTAAGAGTTTTAGATTAGTTTCTCTTTGTAACAACTATCCACTTTTTCTTGTAACTTCTTGTATTATGTCTACTTTCAGTGATTGTACTTATATTCTGTAAGTTCTAGACATATACTATAATACTTGTAATATTTCCTATGATTAATAAAATGAGTATTCCATGTACTTCACTGGAAAAGATCCATGAAAAAAGTAATAGGGACACAAGTCTATGAGTTCCGATGTTACTTTTCACATTCACTAGCAATCTATAAGTCAGTGAATAAGCTTTCAGTTTCAGTTTCCGTACTTGTAATTTTCTTAGATATAACTTAATGAAAATTTTCAAGCTGAGACTGGTTAACTGAAAAAGATCCCAAAATAGCAAAAAGGGACATGTATTTCATACGCAACTTTTTTTACTATTATTTGATAAGATAACCTTCTTTATGTTATCTTGTTATCATCAAGAAGGAGGGGATTGTTGATCCCCTCTCTCAGTGATTTGATGATAATCCCTTTTCACTTGTACGTTGTATTTATTTCTGTCTTTTTAGTTCCAGCGATCTTCACTGAGTATGTTCAGTGATCGCTGAAGAACTTGCATTGTAAATCTATCAGAGACAGCAATATTACAAGAAAACAACACTCACACCAAAGATCCTTCAACAAACGTCGAAGACTGAAACTGAAGATTAGAGATTGACGAGTACGTGATCTGAAGCGGTATTCATTGATTACAAGTCTGTCTACATATGTGTGAAGACTGCTCAAGCTTCAGCAAATGATGATGAGACCTTCCGGTCATTCCAGCATTCAGCGATCAAAGGAAGCTTGCTTAGCACGGTTGTTGTTGTCTTGTCCTTATGAACACAAAGGACAAAACCCATACCCTTATGAAATTTGGTATGGTACGGAGCCGACTAGTCTACTCTATTGTCCACCAACTTTAGGTAAGGATGTCTGCTCTTGAATAGTGTTTTTTGTACTATTCACTGTAGCAAAGGACAAGCCTTCCTCTTAAAGCTTGACACGCACTCTAACCCTACCATATTGCATTAAATGTTCATCTAATGCACTGGGTATAAATAGAAGTGTTTGTTCTTCATGCAGAGTGCGCGCAACTCACTCTCTAACCCTAATTCTTACTTCAAGCATTTTCTAGCTTCAGTAAAGAATCTTCTTTACAACACTTCTTTTCTTGTATTTGCTAAGACTTAGTGTGTATCTAAAGATTGTTTAAATAAGTTTTTATCACCTTATCTTTCCGCAAACAATCTTGTAAAATCTGTATTGATCTTATTTATCAATATATATTTTAAATTTAAAAATATTGTGTTTGTATTCATCCCCCCCCCCCCTCTACAAACTRTTTTACTCTTCTTGTAGAACCTCAAGGGACCAACAGAATTTCTTCAGACAAAATCTCACAAACTTTCTCTTTGATGAGAAATTTCTATTAGTAAACATTTGAAACGATGATCTTCACATTCAAAAACTCTCAGACATTGTAGCACAAGAATAATCTTCTGTAATAATCTCCAGTCACACTTCTTTAAGTCTTTTGGCGTCATTGATGTTACTCCCCCTTGATCTTTACAACATATTCCCCTAATATCGTTCGAAATTGAGCATTTCATTTATTATTACATACTCCCTCTTATGATGAAATGAGAATCATTACATCATACTTCAGAATGAATGAAATCTACCGCCTCAATTCATAAAATTTGTAAGCAGATCTTTTCAAATCCACTTATATAATCTTTTCAGAATAAGGGAATGGGAAAACAACTACCAATTTCAACGTATGAAATTATTTTCAATCTTATAAAAAGATTGGCCTGTGAGTATAACAGATATACTCAGTACAATGGATGTACTGTATATATGAGGCTTTATGAGGTTCATCTCACCAGGTCTTCCATTCAATCATCGATATCTTATAAAATGTATATCTATGAATGTTTCGGCAAAATAACATATAATTTGCCAAATCTTTGTAGTGTAGAAAGAAAAAGCAACATATGCTTATGTTTTGGCTAAAAAAGATAAACTGTATGGACTACACAAATTTATATGACTCAATTAGTGATCAAAAAGACTTCAAGGGGGACATATATCCTTCTGTTTCAATATCAACTTTCTCCGAATGAGAAACTAATAGATTGTGAGCTGCGTTCCCCAAGTGTTATTGAAACACTTATCTGTTGAGAGATAAATGAGTAGCTAGTGGGGTTGTGACAAGAATTGGCCTGGGCTTTGCCTTTTTCAATATTAGTCTCGAAAGAATTGTGAACTAATAGATTATGTGGTATGCCCGGTAATTTGAAGTTTGGAACAGAATTCTTTTAATCTTTTAATCTTGACACAACTCTCATCAATTCTTTTGGCTCACAACAACTACCCCTCTCTTTTTCATTTTAAGCTCGGCACACAAAACCCATTTTGAGTTAAAGCTCACTCAGATATGGTTGTCCTCTTAGGTAGGTTTGTCGGTTCTAACATTCCATAGAGGTATTTTTGTTAAGCACTGAATCCTTCCTAAAATAACAATTTATGCTGAAATGATCACAAACAACTGATCAAGAATATTATCGCTATGAAGCACAATGATCAGATAAAAATTGTTCAAGAAATTTGGCTTTTAAGCATAATCAATGAAGGAGTGATTTTCAAAATCAGATTATTCAGTATGTGAGAGAAATGAATGAATATCTGTAAGTACGAGTTTACAAAATCTGAATATTCAAAGAATTATAGAATGTATATCAATCAAAGTAAAAAAGAAAATCAGAAAACAAACTTTGAATACTAACGAGCGTATTATCACGGAAAAATATATTACTATAAGAGACGTGATAATAACAGTTTGAAGAATAGCTAAAACAAGTATTGGAGTTATGTACGATGAGAAATTACGCAAGGAAAATCTCAGGAAATACCTATTCAGAAAATGTACTCGTTTCCTCAACATAAAATTTCACTTTCCAAAAAACATTTATTCAAAAATTATAGAGACTCCCCCTAGAAAATAGATTTAAGTAATGTTTCAGTTCAGCTCAGAAAATTTAAAAATTAAAAAAATTGGAAACATGTTTAAGCACGGGTCTTGAACTATGTTGTTCAGAAGCCTTTGTTTGAATAATGTACAACTCCCCCTGAATTTGTGCATCATTGGCATGTTATTCTTATCAGCACGGTAATGACACACCTGCAAAATGAGATCAAACAGGTTTTGGAACCCAAACGAACTTGGGTCATTCTTTGTTGGTATCAGGTTGTGGGATGTTGTAACTACCAAACCATCTATTTTTATTAGATATTTTCTTTTTCGCGCTTTTAACAGGACGATCAGATATATTGTAAGATCCATACCAATTATTAAAATCATACATGTTATTACCTTTCCAACATTTCTGAAATCTGCTGTCTTCAGTCCATCTGTTGTACTTCTTCCTGTTTACAAAATCAGTATTCTTGCATGTAGAGCACACGATCCTTTTCTTACTAAAATTTATCAAGTCAAAAGTGGATCTCACAAAACAAGGAAGAACATTATTAGTAACAACAAAATTTCAGGACGAAACAAATTCAGACTTATTGACCCAAATGCTTTTAACTTTAGAATAAGAATTGGGTGATCCGATGACGTACCCTTGATAGTACTGATTAGAAGAACGAGAATAGTTCTTAGAAACAGTTGACTTAGGGCTGCTTGAATAACTGTTCGATTTGGAACAGTCATAAAAGCTGGTTTACACTGTGAAGGAGAACCAGTTGAGCTTTGAGCACAAGAAAAGTCTTTGACTTTCTTTAAAAGCTGGTCTCGTTCAATAGCAACTAAATCATACTTCTCTTTAAGTTCAGTTCTCATCTTCAATTTAGTTTCAAGTTATGTCTTCAGATCAGACAATTTCCTCGAAGTATCTAGAAGTTTACCTTCTAACTCCTTCTTCAGCTTCTCAAATTTCTTCTTCTCATTGTCAAACTCTCTTCTCTCTTCATCTGAGCTGCTTTTCTCATTCTCAGAAACAATGTCGAGCCACTTTTTCTTTTCAGCAAGATCTTTAGCTATACCTGAATATTTCTTTGAAATATTTCTCTTTTCAAGCGCAAATAATTTCTTTTCTTCGTCTAAAGCCTTCTGCTTTTGAGAAATGCTTTCAGACATTTTCTTATTCCGGCTCAGACATTCTTCTCTGATATCTTCCTTCTCTTTATCAGCCTTGGCTCGTTCCAAGATAATCAGCTGCTCAATATCCGAGATTTGCTTTAACAGTATTTTGGCATTCAGTTCGAGAGAGTTTATCTTATCTTCATAAGATATACGTTCAACACCGAATCTTTTCTCTAATTCAATCACCCTCTTCTTCTCTTTCTCAAATTTCTTCCTTTCAACATCCAAACTCTTCTCAGCTTCTAGAACCTTCTCTTTCTCTAAATTCAATAACTTCTTTAACTCACTCAAATCACTCTCATTCTCAATATAATTCCTTGGAGATTTTCTCTCAGCATTAAGTTCACTCTGGACTTGTTGGAGTTTGTTAAACAGATCTTTATTAGATTTACTCCAAGTTTTCAATTCTACTTCACACTCTTTTCTTACTGTGTTCAAATATCTCTCAACTTCATTGACCTTAACTGATAAATCTTCTTCAGAGTTTTCTCTCAAATCTTTATTTTCTCTTTGCAGATCCTTAATAAATTCCTTATCTGCGTAATTCTCATCAAACGTATTTAAGTACTTATCTTTGTAGTCCTTTATACTATTTTCCAACTCTGAAATCTTAACTTTCAATTCCATATTCTCCCTCTCAAAAGAAACTGTCATTTCAAAACAGATTGATCAAAGGATCTAATGCGTTGAAATCAATAAAAAATAAAAATCAATTAAGCTCAAAAAGAATAACAGAAAAACACAAAAACTGTTGAGAAATCAGAAAATCAACGAAAACTGTCAAAAATTAGTAAAAAAATCAAAACTGTTGAAAACAATTAAAAACTGTTAAAAACTATCAAAAACAATTAAAACTGATAAGAAACAGTTTACGCGATTCAAAACAGTTCAAAAATTCTCAAACAGTTCAAAAAACAAATTAAAAACAGATAAAATCAGTTAAATCCTCAAAAGTCAGAAATTTGGTGGATGATTAAAAAAATGAAAGCTTGATAAAAGAAGAAAAAAACAAAATCGACTAAAAAAATATGGGCTACTGATGTGATAGAATCGTAAGTGTGCACACAGTGGGCACAAAGTCCCCAAAGTGGCGGTGCAAGTGCACGCCGACACTATGATCGCTTCAAGTAATAGAGTGGTATAGTACCAAGATCGTTTCCACAGGGACTGGACTTACTGAGAAACAGAGACTTTCATGAACTTCTTGAACATGCTTCGGGTTGAGAAAATGTTAGAATTTTGAATGGTGCAAAGCAAAATAAACCTTTAATATTAAAAGATGGGTATGGGTGTAAGCTTTACTTAAGAATATTACAGGAATAGTTTGGTCAGAAACTCATGGGACTTCTATAAGAACTCCTATCTCTCGAAAGTGAATTCTTATATATTGTGCCCACAGAGTGCCCACAAAGCGTCCAGTTTTATCAATCTTAAACTTGCCGAATTAGCTAATAGATAAAAAGATATCTGGTTCCACTAGCCTGAAGATTTATACTCACAACGTATTGTAGTATAAACTCGACTAATATCTGAACATTAGCTAAAAACATGCAAAACCCGCATCTCTGCGTGATTATCAAAGACTCTCTCAAATCTTTGTGCATCATCTAAGCCGTATTTCAGATCCGCCCATCTCTGGATCAATGATCTAATATTAACACTTCAAAGTGATTAGCTTGTCTGCATTGAGGTTAAGTCCCGACTTAAATGACCAAGCTTAAGAATCAATAAAATGGCAACACCCAAGTGTGCCTTTAAATTCTTAAGCTTGACTCACACCCACACCCAAAGGGATGCTTAGCTCATAATAAAATTAGAAAACATAGAGGAAACAGAAGAAGAAAAATGCATAAGAAATACTTGAACTGAAATTTTACTTAAACTGTTGCCCACAGAGGGCATACAATACACAGTGGCGAGAATTAAAGGCTAACTACAAAAATAAAATTACAAGCAGAAAATAAACTTGCTCTACTGCTGTAGAGCTTGAGAGAATGCTCCAAGGTTGCTTAGCTAAATTGTTGATGGAGTGGATGTCTTCCAAATGAGAGAAAGTCTTCAATATATAGGAAAAAGTGAGGACCGGACAAACTCTTCGCCCAAAGGAAGAAAATCTTCATTGTCTAGAATGTAAAGACCTCCCATCACCATATGTCTACTTTTCTGGCCTAATCACTTTTTCTTGAAAAATTGCAAAAAGGTAAAGCTACCTAACCATTAAAATAATAAAAAGGTAAAGAAGACTTTTTCATTAAAATAATGGTAGGAGTACTTTTTTTTGTCATTTTATAACTCAATCAGGCTCATTCTTCCAAGTAACTCAATATTTTTGGATCTGAACTCGGAATTAGATCCCATTAATACCTAAGAGAGTCAATATTTGAATTTTGGTCAAATCCAACTAGATGAAAATATGCCATAGGATGAATGCGAGCAGAAAGTGGGGAGTTTACCAACAGCAATGGGTTTTTTAGAAAATAATTAAATTATTGACCTTTCATCACCTCTTAACATATTTTGGACCAAAAATACAGGATAGGAGCAAAATGGGTACCAAAGACACAATAAAATATGGGTATTGAACAACAAATAACTCTCACAAATTGAGAGTTATCACACCCCCAAACTTGAGGTATTACTTGTCCTCAAGTAAAAGAAAATAAAGAAAAAGACACCTAAAGAAAGGAACAAGAATGAAAAACTTACAGAAGGTGTTGGAGATTTGTCTAGTAAAGAGGATGTACAACTTCCTTGCTTGATCTTCGTAGTGTTGTCGTTAATCAGTAGGGCTTTAGGGTTGGTGTTTTTGGTAATGACAGTGTGTATCCCTCCCCCAAACTTATCATATACTACAAAAGGGTTTGAAACAAAAATTCTAATCGATTCACTTTTGAGTACTTGGAAAAAATTTGTAACCCATTTCTTGGCATAAACTTACCCTTTTGGATAACCGGGCTTTTTATTTCCGTCTTCCAATTTTTCGAAGACTGATTCTTCTATTTTTTTTGTTTTGTTTCCTTTTCTATATATATTTTTTCTCTTTTCTTCTTTTTTTCATACCTCCCAATTTCTCGAAGGTATATATTTTTTTGAACACATCCCCCCCCCAAACTTAATATTGACAATGTCCCCATTGTTTCAAAAGGGACCAAAAGTACGGGTTGGGTGCAAGGGAAAGGTGTTTAGGCTTAAAATAGAAGGAGGACCTACGTCCTCTTAACTTTAACACTACCAAAAATCATCCAAGGATGTTGTACCTGAAATGAACAATGGAACTAGGCAAAACAAAATGAAATCCAACACCAATGTCATAAATATTCACACAAAAGAAATGACGTTCCATAAATCATACACAAAAGACGGAATAAAATAAGTGTATATGTACCCCAAAAGATATACCAAAAATAATGTTTTTAAGAGGCAGTGATGAAAGTTCGAGAATTAAACCATTTTCTTCAAAACTGCTTACTGTTGGAAAGCAGGGGATGCATCCGCTTCCTTGGAGCTTTGGACAGCAGAAGCAGCAACGGGAACAACAGAAGCAGGCACGATAGCGGTGGTAGTAATGACAGAAGCAGTAATAGGAACATGAGAAGCAGGAGCAAAAGGTGCAGCAACAATAGAAGTAATCGGCATGGGAGTCTGCAAGGACGGGAAACACCGAACCTGGGGAGGGCATAGACCACTCGGGAACCTTGGAAGTTGGGTTGTCAAGAGGGAATCTTGACGCCCGTAAAGCTGTCGTTCCACCCGGTTCCAATCTCGGGTAAATGCCCAAAAGCGAGCATTCTTCTTTTCTAGGTCCGAGACGCAGTCCTCTATGCTCCCCACCTTCTTCAATATCGCCTCCAACTTTTGATTCGTTTCTTCCCATTGGAGTGCCAAGACCGAAAGCCAAGTGGCCAACCCATACCTCGAGCCTAATGGGTTTCTTGGAGGTGGCTCAGATGGGCTGGCCTCATCATGGACAAACCCTGGGATCTCCGTAGATGGCTCGGTCATGGGGACAATAGGTAGCTCGGTAACATGTACGACGGGTGGCTCGGTAGTTGCAACAGTCGGTGGTTCAGAAACAGCGACATCATGTGGCTCGGGAACATCGACCGGTGGTGCATTTGGTTGAACAGTTGGTGGCGCCACGAGTTCTTCCGCAACTCTCTTGACCGATACAGAATTCTGCAAATTTAAAAAGGGCCGAGAGGCTCTTTGCCGACGGTCGACCGTATTTTGTCCCAAAAAGGGAGAGCCGAAAACTATTGTATCCTCATCATTGGTAGGGACCCTAGCCTTGGCCATAAGCTTTGTGATAAGGGCCGGAAAGACTAGGTGTGAATGCGTCCTCTGAGAGGCGGCCAAAATGGATGCATGTATAATCGGCCCGAGGTCGATTGGCAACTCTCTCATGATGCAATAAAGGAGGACGCATCGGTCCCTTGAGATTGTACTATCATGAACAGTGGGGATTAAGTTGTGTCGCAAAAACTAAAACCAAAGTCCCGCCTCCTTGTTGAGATGGCCGACCAAAATAATTTGGCGCCGATTGTCCCTCGACCATCCATGATCGGGGAGCGTAAGGAGGGATGCGATATAATCATTGGCAACTTCTAAAGTCCCTTTCATAGTCTGATCAAATGAGCATTTCGGTGGTGGGATGAGGCCAAAGGCCGCATTAAGTTTAGCCCCCGACCAATCAATTTTTCTACCCCGAATGGTCACCGAAATGCTTTTGGTGGTGCCAACGGCCGCGTAAAACTCCATTACCCAAGATACGTTGGCCTTTAACGGGGCAACCACCATTTATTCCCATTGCAAAGCCACCAAATGGTGCTTGATAGCCATAAAAGAGTTGACCAACTGTGGGTCAAAGGCTCGTTCGAGAAGGATTTTGTTATTCTTGATACGATCATACCTCTCTTGAAATGGTATCATCTTGGCTTTCTTTTTCGTTGAGGCTGGTTGCTTCTTCTGTTTTGTTGTTGCCTTTCTCTTTTTGGAGGGTTTTGGTTTACTTACTTCCAAAACCTCCACTTCTGGAATTTCTTCTTCAACTTCCTCTCTTTCCTCAGTTTCCTCTGCCACATCTTCAGCATGCTCTAAATCCTGGGCCATCTCATCCTCATAATCACTGTCTTCAGGCACTGGTTTTGGTATTGGTTGTGGAATAACAGACTCTAAGCTTGAACTTGCAATACTTCCTGATGAGGATTATGTGCTCACAGTCTGCCCACTGGGGGCAGTGACTGGTATTTCCTCAATAGGAGGTTCATTTTCTGTTTGAGTCTCTGGGGTTTGATGTGGTTGTTCTTCTATAGTCTCAGGAACAGAAAAAGGGAATAAATCTTCTGGATTGGCGGAAGCATTTTCTTCAAAATCAAATTGGAACTCCTCCCCTAGAGTATCACTAAGGTTAAGGTCAAAGTCATTTATGGTGGATGGGCCGAGCGGTGTGGAGGGAAGGGGAATAGGGGGCTGTTTAGTGGGTGGAGGGCTAAAAGGCGGAGGAATGGGGGCGGGTGTAGGAGTGATAGATGGTGGTGAGGTTAGGGTTAGAAAGAGGGGTTTTGGTGTTGGATGGGGAAAAGGTACGGCGGCCAGCGGTCATGAAGTAGACGGACCGGCGCCGGTGGTGATGGAATGTAAAATGGTGGAGGGGGTGAATATAGTGGTAAATAGAGGAGGAGTTTGAGAAACACTTACCGGCGTGACGACCGTATGATGTTCGTCGTAGTCTACCCGAACGGCCGATGAATGATCGGCGTCAGTGCTGGTGAAATGTCTCGTCAGTGGTGCAAATGCAATGGGATCCGGCGAAAGAGGCGTTGAGTAAGGCATTGGAGGAGCGACCGGCGGTGCGACGGGAGCGGAGTAGAGCGCCGAGTAGGGAGTCGGCCGGATGGTGGTCTTCGTGATTTTCCCATGGAAAAGGAAAAGTAGAAGATGAATAGTGTTAAAAAAATGATTTCCCCCCTTTTACATAGAAATTCGGCGGTTAAAAGAATGGGGAACCGCCCCCTTCCATGCAAAACCCTTGGTGTAAAAAGTTTGGGATTAAAAAAATATTACAAAGTACAAGTCCAATCACTTACACAAGCCACCATTTTCAGAAAACTCATCATTTTATAAAAAATCCCATTTCTTTTTCTAATTTCCCTTTTTCTTTTCCTTGGAAGATTATCCACAAAAACCCGCCAAATTCAAAAATTTACCAAAACCCACTTTAGAATGTGAGCATGAGATGCTTACCGTGAGCATACCTGCATGAAGTAAACATAAAGTACAATAATTAAAAATATTTACAATATTTACAACAGATGGTTCGACAATCATTCAGAGAGATTTTTGGCGTGGATCCTGCATTCCTTCCGGGAAGAAATGTTTGACTCGATGTCCATTCACTTTAAAAACCGTATTGTCTTGTGGGTTCAAGAGATCGCCAAATTTTCCCACTTCAACAATAGTGAAAGGTCCCGACCATCTAGATTTGAGTTTTCCGGGGAAAAGCCTCAATCTAGAATTAAAGAGAAGCACTTTTTGACCTTTTTCAAAAATTCTCTGATTGATCCAACGGTCGTACCATATTTTCGTCTTTTCTTTATATATTTTGGCATTCTCGTAGGCTTGGTACCTCCATTCTTCCAACTCATTGAGTTGGAGCTTTCTTTTCTCTCCCGCTAGAGTTGCATTTAATTTTAATTCCTTAATAACCCAAAATGCCTTATACTCTAATTCTAACGGAAGGTGACAAGATTTTCCAAAAACAAGTTGGTACGGAGACATGCCCAATGGAGTCTTGAAAGCGGTACGGTAGGCCCAAAGTGCATCATCCAATTTAAGCGACCAATCTTTAGGATTTGGCTTAACCACTTTTTCTAAAATATTTTTTATCTCACGGTTCGAAAGTTCCGCAAGACCATTGGTTTGCGAGTGGTAAGCCGTGGCTACTTTATGTTGGATGTTGTACTTTTCAAGAGTGGCACTTAACACTTTGTTTATGAAATGAGTCCCTTCATCGCTTATCAATGCTCGGGGTGTTCCAAAACGAACAAAAATGTTTTTATGCAAAAATTCCACTACCGTTTTGGCATCATTTCTTGGGCAGGCCTTTGCTTCTATCCATTTGGAGACATAGTCTACTGCAACCAAAATGTACTGATTGTGAAAAGACATGGGAAATGGTCCCATAAAGTCAATACCCCAAACATCGAAAAGTTCGACTTCCAAAATATTGTTCAAGGGCATCTTATTTCTTTGCGACAAATTCCCCATGCGTTGGCATTCGTCACAACTCTTCACGAATTCAAAAGCATCTTTAAACATGGTGGGCCAAAAAAATCCGCTTTGTAAAATTTTAGCGGCCGTACGTTGTCCACCAAAGTGGCCTCCGTATGGTGATGCGTGACACTCACAAAGCTTGGATTTCATCATCCGGGACACACTTTCTCAAAATTTGATCCGATCCCAATTTAAAAAGGAACGGATCGTCCCACAAATAATGCTTGCAATCGTGAAGAAATTTTTTAAACCGGTTTCCCTGAAAATGATATGGTTTAAGGCCACATGCAAGATAGTTGGCAATATCTACATACCAAGGATTTTGTTTTTGAAAACTGTGTTGTATGGACAAAACAAATTCATCAGGGGAAAACTTCTTTAATCTCATGACTCCCCCCACTTTATACATTTCCTTCAATTCTTGAAAGGTGATCAGCCACTTGATTGTCACTTCCCTTTCGGTCAACAATCTGAAGATCAAATTCTTGCAATGAAAGAATCCATCTAATAAGTCGTGGTTTTGCATCAACTTTGTTAAATAAATACTTTATTGCAGAATGATCTGTATAAACAGTGACTTTGGTACCAATCAAGTATGAACGGAAACGATCAAAAGCAAATACTACCGCAAGTAATTCTTTTTCCGTGGTGGTATAATTTAATTGGGCTTTAATAAGAGTCTTACTTGCGTGGTATATGGGGTGAAAAAATTTATTTTGCCTTTGTCCAAAAACGGCACACACAGCCCAATCACTTGCGTCACACATTACCTCAAAAGGTAGGGACCAATTTGGAGTAATGATAATGGGTGCCGAGACAAGAGCATTCTTGATTGTTTCAAAAGCCTTTTTACAATCGGAGGTGAACTCAAAAGCTTGGTCAACATGCAACAAGTTACATAAGGGTTTTGCAATTTTAGAAAAATCCTTAATAAACCATCGGTAAAAACCCGCATGTCCCAAAAAACTACGAATGCTTTTGACCGAAGTAGGTTCGGGCAATTGCATTATCACCTCAATTTTAGCTTTGTCAACTTCCAAACCTTTCTTTGAAACCATGTGACCCAAAACAATTCCCTCTTGTACCATAAAAATAGCATTTTTCTTAATTTAAAATCAAGTCATGGGTCTCACATCTCTCCAAATTTTTCTTCAAATTTTCAAGAAAATTTTCAAAATTAGTGTCAATCACCGAAAAATCATCCATAAAAACTTACATAGTGTCCTCAATCATATCCGAAAAAATAGACATCACACATCGTTGGAAAGTGGCCGGAGCATTACATAAACTGAATGGCATACGTCGGAATGCAAAAGTTCCAAAGGGACAAGTGAAAGTAGTTTTCTCTTGATCTTCGGGTGCAATATGGATTTGATTGTATCCCGAGTACCCATCCAAAAAACAATAAAACTCCTTTCCGGCCAACCGATCTAGCATTTGATCTATGAAAGGTAAAGGGAAGTGATCTTTCTTAGTGGCTAAGTTCAATTGCCTATAGTCCATACAAATCCTCCACCCGGTAACGGTCCTAGTTGGGATAAGTTCGTTTTTGTCGTTGGTGATTACCGTGGTACCACCTTTCTTAGGCACGCAATGTACCGGACTTACCCAACCGCTACTAGCAATGGGGTAAATAATACCCGCGTCTAACCAATTCAAAATTTCCTTCTTAACCACTTCTTTCATGATTGGATTTAGCCTTCTTTGAGGTTGTACCTTTCCAACACTATTTTCTTCCAAGATGATCTTATGTTGGCAAAGGGACGAACTTATTCCCCTAATATCAGCTATGGTCCAACCAAAAGTTTTCTTATGGTCTTTCAACAAATGTATCAACCTTTCCTCTTGTTCACTACTTAAGTTGGAAGAAATAATCACAGGCAATTTTTCTCCTTCCATAAGATATGCATACTTAAGATGTGAAGGCAGTGGTTTTAACTCCATATCGGGTGCTTCTATAATGGACGGGGTTTAGGTTGGTATGTCTTTAAAATCTAACTGTTCAAAGGCAGCTATATCCTCAAGTAAGTCTTCTTCACAAATGTCTTCTGCCATGCCCACAATGTCTCCACTGTGGATACAGTTGATCAAACTTAGATCTAAATCTTCACCTACTGAGTAAATAGTCACCTGTTGGTCGTTCATTGAACTTAAGAGTCTTAAACACATTGAAAGTCACATGTTGGTCATTCACTCTCATGGTCAACTCACCCTTTTGTACGTCAATCAATGTTCTACCCGTAACAAGAAAGGGTCTCCCTAAGATGATCGGAACATTCCTATCGGCTTCATAATCTAACACTAGAAAGTCAGCTGGAAAGATGAATTTGTCCACTTTTACCAAGATGTCTTCAATTTTACCTTTTGGATATGCCAAGGACCTATCCGCTAATTGCAAAGTCACGGTAGTAGGTCGAACTTCCCCAATTCCTAACTGATTAAAAATGGACAAAGGCATGAGATTTATACTTGCCCCAAGGTCACACAAGGCATGACCTRCTTCTTTCCCTCCAATAGAGCACGGGATGGTGAAACTTCCCGGGTCTTTTAATTTTGGGGGAATTTTGCAAGTAAGAAGGGCACTACATTCCTTTGTCAAGGACACGGTCTCAAATTCACTCAGTCTTCTTTTTTTATTGAGGATGTCTTTCAAAAATTTAACATAGCTAGGCATTTGCTCGAGAGCTTCTACCAAAGGTATGTTAATGTGGAGTTGTTTAAAGATGTCCAAGAACTTTTTAAACTGCACATCCACATTTTTGGCTTTCATCCTACCTGGAAAAGGTAAATCTCTCAGATCTAAATCTGTTGGACCGGTCTTTTTCTGTTGGGGTGTGGGCAGTTTCTGCCCACTGTGAGCAGTGTCAGGTGGAGACTGGGTGGTGCTGGAACTGGGCAGACCTGCTGTTTCTGGAACATAAACTGGGTTATGTGTTACTTCAGTTGTAGGAAACAGAACTGGAAATTTCGATGTGTCAAAAGAATGTGAAATATTTTCTTGACAAATCGGCTCACTAGGTGTTTCCTTTGCGGCATTAGAGTCTCCCAAGTTCTTATCACTTCTTAAAGTCACGACCTTAACATGTTCCTTAGGTGTTTTCGTGTCACTAGGCAATGTTCCTTGAGGTCTATTCTTGAGATCCGCAGCAAATTGGCCAAGTTGGGTCTCTAAATTCCTCAAGGTGGCATTGGTTTGGTTTATAAAACCATTGAGTAAAGATTCGAGTGAACCATTACCCTCCGATGCATTTTGTTGCCTAGGTGCATGTGATTGTGAAGATTGTCCGCTTTGGTACATGTGATGATTACCTTGCATGTGATTACCACCTTGATGAAATCCCGGGGGATTCGAAGGTCGGTTTTGGACTTGAGTTACCCCGGGGGGTTGAAGTCCCGAATTTCCGGCCCATGAAAAATTCGGATGATTTCTCCAATTTGGATTGTACGTAGGAGAAAATGGGCTATTTCTTGTATGGTTCCCAACATAATTTACTGAAACGGGGTTTCCGGGGTAAAACTCATAAGAATGACTTTCACCACAGAGAACACAAGATTCAGTCATGGAAGAATTAGACATTATGGATTGGACTTGATTCTTTTCCCCATTCAAGTTTAAATTATTTTTAACCAAATTAGTTAGAGCAACAATTTGGGCATTCAAAGAAGAAATGGCATCAAGCTCATGAATGCCCGAGGCAGATTTAGAAATAACAACACGAGGGTTAGACCATTTAGTATTTATTATTAGAAATTCGTTCCAAAATGTCATACCCCTCATTGTAGGTTTTAGCTGTAAAAGCACCACCGGCCGTTGCGTCAAGAATAATCTTAGCGGCACTAGAAAGTTCATTATAAAATGTTTCCAATTGAATACAATGAGGGATTCCGTGGTGAGGACACTTCCTAAGAAGGTCCTTGAATCTCTCCCATGCATCCGATACCGCTTCATCTTCTTCTTGGCGAAACGTCATAATTTCATTTCTAATTTTTACATTCCTCGTCGGAGGAATGTATTTTTTTATTTTCCGCCAAATCATTCCAAGTAAGGATCGAGTTTGGTGGTTGGGAATTTAGCCATGCTCTAGCTCTATCCTTCAATGTGTAAAGGAAAAGCGTTAAGTGTAAGGCCTCTTGAGTAACTCCGGGAATTTTAGAATGATCCGTCATTTCTATAAAAGATTTCAAATGAGAGTGCGGATCTTCCGAAGATAATCCCTCAAACTGACCCATAGCGGAAATTATTTGAAACATAACCGGCTTGGGTTCAAAAGATGTTGTTGTCATTTCGAGCCTACCAATTCCCGAGGCCAATTGACCAAATTCAGGAGTTGCGTAGTCCCGTATGCCTCTATTTTTGTCATCGGCAATATTAACCGTGGCTTCCCGAGGAGGTGGATTATCCCCCATGGTACGGTTTAAAGTGGGATTTCGCCGATTGTTTCTACCTCTCCTTCGTCTCCTAATGGTTCTTTCTAACTCAAGATCAAGAGGTAAAAGATCACCGTGTTGTAGCCATGGCATACAACACAGGAACAGCGAATGAAACAACTGACCAAGGCTCTAATGAAAATCAATATCTCAGGATAAAAAAATCGCGCCAGTCCCCGGCAACGGCGCCAAAAACTTGATGTGCTAGAATCGTAAGTGTGCATACAGTGGGCACAAAGTCCCCAAAGTGGCGGTGCAAGTTCACGCCGACACTATGATCGCTTCAAGTAATAGAGTGGTATAGTACCAAGATCGTTTCCACAGGGACTGGACTTACTGAGAAATAGAGACTTTCATGAACTTCTAGAACATGCTTCGG
Organism: Cynara cardunculus var. scolymus; assembly: GCF_001531365.2. Classification (NCBI taxonomy): domain Eukaryota; kingdom Viridiplantae; phylum Streptophyta; class Magnoliopsida; order Asterales; family Asteraceae; genus Cynara; species Cynara cardunculus. Next base: position 17,413 of record NW_020200858.1, read on the forward strand.
GTTGAGAAAATGTTAGAGTCTTGATTGGTGCAAAGCGAAATAACCCTTTAATATTAAAATATGGGTATGAGTGTAACCTTTACTTAAGAATATTACAAGAATAGTTTGGTCAAAAACTCATGGGACTTCTATAAGAACTCCTATCTCTCGAAAGTGAATTCTTATATATTGTGCCCACAGAGTGCCCACAAAGCGTCCAGTTTTATCAATCTTAAACTTGCCGAACTAGCTAATAGATAAAAAGATATCTGGTTCCACTAGCCTGAAGATTTATACTCACAACGTATTGTAGTATAAACTCGACTGATATCTAAACATTAGCTAAAAACATGCAACACCCGCATCTCTGCTTGATTATCAAAGACTCTCTCAAATCTTTGTGCATCATCTAAGCCGTATTTCAGATCCACCCATCTCTGGATCAAGGATCTAATATTAACACTTCAAAGTGATCAGCTTGTCTGCGTTGAGGTTAAGTCCCGACTTAAATGACCAATCTTAAGAATCAATAAAAATGGCAACACCCAAGTGTGCCTTTAAATTCTTAAGCTTGACTCACACCCACACCCAAAGGGGTGCTTAGCTCATAATAAAATTAGAAAACATAGAGGAAACAGAAGAAGAAAAATGCATAAGAAATACTTGAACTGAAATTTTACTTAAACTGTTGCCTACAGAGGGCATACAATATACAGTGGCGAGAATTAAAGACTAACTACAAAAATAAAATTACAAGTAGTAATTAAACTTGTTTTACTGCTGTAGAGCTTGAGAGAATGCTCCAAGGTTGCTTAGCTAAATTGTTGATGGAGTGGATGTCTTCTAAATGAGAGAAAGTCTTCAATATATAGGAAAAAGTGAGGACCGGACAAACTCTTCGCCTAAAGAAAGAAAATCTTCATCGTCTAGAATGTAAGGACCTCCCATCACCACATGTCTACTTTTTCTGGCCTAGTCACTTTTTCTTGAAAGGTTGCAAAAGGTAAAGCTACCTAACTGTTGGGACTTCCGCCTCATCGTTCCCTTGAGCCGGTCAAATCCGCGATTCTTAAACCCAACGCTCCTGTAGCAATGCAAAAGCATCCCACATCGGTGAGGCTAGGGGGATTCGTCTTCCTTATATGGAAGGGGGGATCTTACTCCTACCAGTGACGCGTTTTAAAGCCGTGAGGGGTTGTTGCTGGGAGGGGCAGCCCAAAGCGGACAATATCATGTGGGCGGTTCTCTAGTATCGGTCCAACACTAACCATTAAAATAATGAAAAGGTAAAGAAGACTTTTTCATTAAAATAATGGTAGGAGTACTTTTTTTTGTCATTTTATAACTCAACCAGGCCCATTCTTCCAAGTAACTCAATATTTTTGGATCTGAACTCATAATTAAATCCCATTAATACCCAAGAGAGTCAATATTTGAATTTTGTTCAAATCCAACTAGATGAAAATACGCCATAGGATGAATGCAAACAGAAAGTGGGCAGTTTACCAACAGCAATGGGTTTTTTAGAAAATAATTAAATTCTTGACCTTTCATCACCTCTTAACATATTTTGGATCAAAAATATTGGATAGGAGCAAAATGGGTACCAAAGACACAATAAAATAGGGGTATTGAACAAACAAATAACTCTCACAAATTGAGAGTTATCAGCTACAAAATATAAGCAAGCCCAATAGAATCAAGCCCAACCCAAATCATAACCTATATCTGGATAAAAAAGATGCTTTATGCGATTATGGTCGATGAAACCCAACTAGCGAACGATATTGAGCGATGAAGCCTTAAATCAGTCAAGGAGTGGAGCGATTTAGCTAAGAATCCGGGTGAGATGAGCGAGGTAAGATGTTAGCTACTATGTATGATGAGCGATAAAGAAGGAAATCAAACATGTATGCGATTTATTGATCTGTTTTTCAAATTCTGTGAAAACAAAATTCCTTCTCTTGATCAAAAACCCTAGTTCTTCAATGAGTTGCGATTCTGTCACCACTGTCTGATGTTGATTCTTACAAACAACTTCGTAGCCGTCGTCTTGTCAAACAAATAAAGGATGGACGATGACAATTCAATTTACATTCAGACAGAGGTTAGGAGATATTCACTAAATCGGATAAAACTTTAAACGATGCAGACTTAAATCGATTAAGATGATATGCGATTTAGGTTGAAATCAAACAAGGTTATCTGCGATTTAGAAGAAATCGAATAAGGATATCTGCGATTTAGATCAAGATAAGTGAAGAAGATGAGCGATTTATGCAATAGTTAGATTTATGAAGGATGAAACTATATCCGGGGTCAACATCCGGACAACGGTGAGCGATGAACAACTAAACCGATCAAGCCTGCAACCGTTATACTACAATCCAGACAAAATGATAAGCATGCGACTAAGTGAAATCCGGAAGGTATGCTGAGCGGTTTAGCCTAAAACTAATTGAGATGAACGATGTAAGATAATTCGGATGAGCCTATAAGCGGATAAGAAATAAACCAGATATAGTGGTAAACGATTTACACTTAAATTGGGTATAGAGGTGCACGATTTAGTGTCTAAAAATTTGACTAAGTCTTAAAAAATCCGGCTGAGTTTCTACAATGAGGGAAGGATCTCGAATGAAGCAACAAGCGATTTAATGAAAATCCACATAAAGCAATGATTGGTTTACACAACACTTGATTAAAAACACATCACAAACACAAAAATTTCAACATTTTCAACCAAAAATGGATTAAAATTCAGATTTTTACAAAACTTTTCAAAAACATGAAGAACTTCAAAAACACAAAATCGAGCAAACCTTGAAAACTATTGATCAAAGTTTAAAACTTTGTATATAACAAAGATTCACAACTCGATTACACACAAACTAATCACAAAATTAACACATAAACAGAAGATTTATCAAAAAAATTCAGATCAAATTAAAAAAAAAAGAACATGAAGAACACAAAAATATCCAGAAAATTTCTTCAAAAAAAAACTTCAGAATATGTTGATTTCTTCTCTGATTTCTTGCAATCGTGCTCTGATACTTATTGTTTGTCCCTGATATGATCAATCTACATACAACTTCATGATTTCATAGCAATCTTCAAGTAATCTTGTAAGAACATGAGAGGAGAGTTGAGAGAGAAAGTCAACAAGTCAATGCTTTATAATACTCTCATATGTTTACGTACAATTTACAAATGAGCTCCTACAAATTACACAAAGGCAAATCCTTTATATAGGGTCAAAGATGAACCCTTCTAGTCAAAGTCAAACATACAGAAAAATCAAACACGATGACTTATACAATTATAGAGAATATTATCTTTCAAGACGAATACAATTTAACACAGAAATTCAGTTCTAACACTGCAACATTCATTCCAACAGCAACAACAACACCAACACCAACACCATAACCTACTCCATTGGAGTACGGCAGGTTTAATCATGACTCTTTAGCTCCAAAATTTCTTCTTTATTTTCATTTATTTTGAGTTTGGGAAGAGTCTTTTATTTTAGGATTTTATTTTTGGCAAGCCAAGTAAGTTGTTCTTATTATCTTAAATGTGTTCATAACCCGAATAAATTACTAGTTTTTTACCATCATTTAACATATCTTGTTTTTTTTGTGCTAGAACTAGCCACTCTATTTTTTGGGACACAATTTGGTCTAAACTTGGTATAAAATTTCTAGGAAAGGATATATACCATTTGTTCTTTCCATCATAACCATTTGACACCCTTGCTCTCAATAATTCATTCAAAAACAAGACGTTTCAAATGAGCTTGGGGGAGGGATATCCAAAAAGGCCAAAAGATCAACACAAAAAGAGCAAAGCTCTAAAGAGATGTCTTGTTTTGGATTTATCAAAAGCACTAAAAATGTCCCATAGGGATAAAGTGTATGCTGTCAACAAAAGAGCCAAAATGCCAAATAGTGAGAAAATCCAATGTTGAAGCAAAAATGAAAGAAAAGGCTTGGTGAGAAAAAAAATATGCCAAATGAGAACCAGTGCTGGAAAAGTCCTATTGATCCTTTAATGGGCAAGTTTTTGACCTAACAAAAAGAAATATGGGCTAGCATATGGTTTATACAAGTGGTTAATATAGGTATTTCTTCACTTATGGTTTATGAAAGGCTATGGATGGCATGATGGATAGAATACTTTTCTTAGATATGCACTTATTGCTATGACTTGCATTTTCTTTATATTGAGTCATTTTTAGTTGTCTTTTGGTTGTTTAGGGACAAGAAACATTTTATGTTTGGGGGTGTGATATACATTGAGAATTCAATGTATAGAGCACTTATTTTACAACATCTTAGCTAGATTATTTTTCTTTTATCCCCATATTGAGTCATTTTATTACTTTATTTTTCCTTTTATTAATTATGGAGCTAAACTATGTGATTTACTTGTTTCTACACCATTTGGAGTCTAATATGAAAAATTGCTAGATTGTTTGACGCTACAACATTCATGCAACTGCGACCTGATGCTTTTTAGCTTAATGAATAACTTAATGGGATAAGTTGATGGCTCTTTTTGTTTCTAGAAGACTTGGAGCTGAAGATTTTTGGTGTTTAAAATTGTTACATTTTTTCCAGGAATTATTAACTATCTAGTTCTTCTAAGTGTACTTTAGGTTAATTTTAGGATGCTTTGCCCCCAAGTTTATCTATTTTGTCTTTTTATGCCATATTTTATATAAAAGGGGCGAGGGGCTCTTGTTTGAGCATGCAAAAATGAGCTCCTAAAGTTGATTTCTCTCTATAAACTTTGAAGAAATTTTAGTTTCTTAATTGCTTTTAAGATTGTTCTTTACTTTCCGTCATTTAATTTCATTTATTTACTTTCCACTCTTTTATTTTTCCGTTATTTACATTAAGTCATTTACTTTCAGCAATTTATTTATGTCTTTATTTTTCGTTATTTATTTTACTTGTCATTTACTTTCCGTTATAAGTAGCTAATTTCATAGCTTGGGTGTGAGACAAATGGTGAGATTTTAAATCGAAAGAAAGTAGAGATTGTTTTGCAATAACAACGTTCCACTATTTTATTCATGTTTTTATAAAAATCAATGACACTTCTTGATAAGTTGATCACTTTGAAAGTGTTAAAGTGTCATGGTCTTAGAGATAAGCCATTAAATGCACGTGAACTTGAATGATATGAGAGGTAGACTTGAGAAAGTTGCCGACAAGAAGACTTGTCATTTATATCGTTCAAACTAATTAATTTTTGACAGGTTGGTCACTTGTTAAAGTGTTAAAGTGTGGTAGATTCAGAAATGAACTACCTAGAACACACGCCAACTTGAATGAATTGGGAATCGACTCGAGAGAGTGATTTTTAACAAAACGATTTGTTTATCCATATATTTTGAGGACACCATTCGTCACTATCCCTGGTCCATACACCACATAGAGATGTCGGTGGAAAGCTATAGTATAGCGCAATGGTGAAAGTCCAAGGGTACTATAGATGGTGGAACTGAGTTTTGGCTAACTGCTTGTTGTACCATCCCTATGGCAGTGTCTACTGGAATTCGTGTTTGAGTCTCACCACAAGTCTTACGCCCATGCTACTTTTGTTCATTTTGTTATTTGCATTTATTAATTTTGCAAAATCAAAGTCTTCAAATTCACCATATGAAGTTAGTCTTTCAACTCGATATCTTGCAACTTAAGATACCTACCC
>NW_020200858.1:23507-65461 GCF_001531365.2 Cynara cardunculus var. scolymus
CACCATATGAAGTTAGTCTTTCAACTCGATATCTTGCAACTTAAGATACCTACCCCTGTGGAATACGATACTTGGTTCTTACCATTTTATTACTTAAATGCGGTAGTGTTAACACGTGTATACTTGCATGTATTACCATGTAGTGTTGTAGAGATACAATATCTAGCTCCCATCAGTTATAGATACTCGAAAGTTAACAAAGTTGGTTCGCTAAATATGATAAACTTACCTCCATGTTTGGAATGAAATGAAATGTTGGAAGTTWAAAGGTTTATTTGGTTGTATACGCCACATTTTTCCTCCAATATATACTCACATAGTTCACAAAAAATTTCATCTTTTTACTAATATGGTTTTACCAAACTCACTATATTTCAAATTTATATAAAGTCTTTTTTCTTCATTTTTTAATAGTCACCTTCGTTCTCCAATCTAACATTCTCTCATCAATGTGGGATGATTAAAACAACAACAAATGCAAGATTTGATATACAAAAAATCTCGTAATGCCACCTCAAATGTTATTGGTCATTTATTTTATACATATAAAGAAAGATAGATAAAGATATACAGTTTTTCTGTTTATATATATATATATATATATACGGGTCAATTCAAGAGAGAACTGGTTAGTTTGTGATACTGTAAGATCCAATCTCAACCACAAATCAATGGATAAATTAGGAAACCAATATTTTTAGTAATTTGAGTTAAATTTTTACTTAAAGGGCATTTTAGGTATTTAATTTATTTTTATCTCTCCTTTGTCTCTCTCTTCTGCTTCCTGCCTCCGGTAAACCTTATTTATGCGAACACCATGTGATATCCAAAATACACCAAGATACACAATGTGATACCCACAACACGTACAATGTGATATCCAAAACACACCAAGTAAACTTCGAGACCACTATGATACCAATTGTGGTACCATTATGATACAAACTATAGTACCATTATGATATCACTCGATGAGGGCATTTGAGGGGGAGATCGAGGGGAGTGTCGTTGTAGATGGTGGTCAGTATCGGAGATGGCGGAAGGGAGATGGTCGTCGGAAACGGTGTCTTGGTCGGACAAGATGATCGTAGGAGGTCATCACTTGCCGGAAGAGGCCACCGGATTTTGGTTCCCGTGTGTCCGTATGTGTAATAATAATAATAATAATAATAATAATAATAATAATAATAATAAAGTAATTAATATAATTAAAATAAATTGAAATATTAAACTAATTATAGTAAATTAAATAATCAACCCATATTACTAATTTATCCTGCCGTTTTATATTAATTATCTTAAATGATTTGTTCATGTTGAATCTCACAGTTAACACAAACTAGTTAGTTCTCATTTGATTAGACCCCTAAATGTGTCATGTTGCTAAAAAAAATATGAGGGGTTGGTCAAAGACATTTTTTTTATCCAAGTAAACCTTTTAATTATCAAAGTCATCCCCCATCCTTTCTTATAGTCATCTCCATTCTCAAATCTAATGTTCCTTCATCAACGTGGGATGACTAAAACAACACTACAATGCAACCTCAAATATCATTGGTTGTTCATCTTATACATACATATATATATATATATATCTATACTATCTTATAAAGCAAATTTAGCAAAAGTCTTAAAGTCTTAAAATACTAAATGACCAAGATACCCTTATCTATACTACCTCACTTTTTCACCCCCTTCTCTCCTTACATACACTCACCCTCTTACATTGAAACGATTTTTTCTTAAAACTGTAATTTAAAATTTACACTTTATACCTCTATAATTAGTTAATTAATTACTTTACGTCCTTTACTTTTAAATGTTTCATTTTAAACATTTATCAAATTAACATACACAATCGTATATTAATTAAAACATGTTTAAAAAATACATTTTTATTTTAACAAGTTACACCATTATAATCGTCACGTTAATACATTCGAAATGAGTCCAATATTGAATAATTTTTGACTTAATTATATTATTATATATACTGTAAAAAAATATTTTTAATATTTACGATTTATACTTTTATAGTTATTTATTTATATATATATTATATATTTTGGGGTTAAGCTGTCCAAATTGCACTGTATAATATGTTCTTGGGTTTTTTTTGAAATATATATATACATGTATTAATTCAACCTTAATCTGAGTTTCTGGACAAAAAAGAGGGTAAACAGTTGAAATTTCATTCTAAAACTCATCTTTTTTGGTCTTTTCATGACTTATGATCTGTCAAATTTGTAGTTTTTTTATTGGTTTTGAGTGTTTATCTTAAAACTCAAGTTTCTTGGTTCTTTACTCTTGGTGTAAATCAAACACATTTGTAGAGTCGTTTAAATATGTTGGTTTTTAAATATATTGGATTTTAAACTGTCATACAATTTTTTTATCGATAGTTTGTAATTGGAACCATAACTCTTATTTATTCAAATTGTATTAATATGTAAAGACCAAGTGTAACCTATATCATCGTTAAATCTTATCTTATAAAATCAGTGGAACTTCAAAATCGTTAAAATTCATGGCTTCCGCCGCATTGCGCGGGKACACAACTAGTATATATATATATATATAGGGTTAAATGCATGAAATAGCAACCTACTTTCATATAATTTCTTATCATAGCATTCTACTTTTGTTTTTCTTTATTACAGCAATGTACTTTCAAATTATTTTTTATTAAGGCAATGTACTTTAAAAAATCTACCCATAATAGCAATGAGTAACCTGTTACCTTTTAAACCGGTTAACCCTTTGACTTTTTTGCTTGTGTGGCTTTAATGAGGAGATGTAAATGCCACATCATTTTGATGACTTAATTAAAATTAAAATAAAAACCTATTTCAAATTATAATTAGTGATTTTCATTTTTCATTGTTATGATCTAAAAAAACATTTTTTTTTACTTTTTCTTATTAAGCTGCATTCAAATTAAATATTCTTAGAGTAAAATATTTATTAAATAAATATAAAACATTATTTTCGATATATATTTTGTTTGTAAAAAAAGTAACTTTTCCTATTTTATGTTGTTCAAATAAATAAATATCTTTTAAAGTTCTCTATAAAATATTAACAAAATAAATTGTTATCTACAATTTTTTAATATTGTTATATTAATAAATAATTCAAAAAAGTCTAATTAGTTTAATATATTTATTCGTCAAGTAAAAAGTTTTTGAACAAATATAATATATTTTTTAAAAGATAATATTTTTTGGTAAAAAAATAACAATTCTTATTTTCCTTTTTTTCAAAAAAACACATATTTTTTTAAAAATGTTAGCGAGATAAATTGTGTTCTACTAGTTTTATTGATATTGGTATATTAATGAATAATTGAGATTTTTTTAATTCATTTAATACATTTATTAAATAACATGTAAAATATCTAAATATTAAAATTAAAAATACAGTGTTTAATAAGAACTAGTAGATGCTATAATAAAATAATTGTGAAAATACAATGATATAGTAAGAAAGTCACATCACTATAGTACATGTGGACAGCCTACATGGACAATGAGGTGGCATGGAAACCTAGTATAATGGATAAATTTAAATCAAAAGGTTACCCAATGCTATAATGGGTATTTTTTTCAAAGTACAATATTCTAATAAAAAATAGTTTGAAAGTACATTGCTGTAATAATAAAAACTGAAAGTACAATGCTATAATAAAGAAATTTATGAAAGTAGATTGCTATTTTATGCATTTTGCCCTATATATAAATAAATAAATAAATAAATAAATAAATATATATATATATATATATATATATAGACTTGGGATCATGTGAGACCAACCTGTTTTCGTGAGACCCGTAAGACTAGCTTTTTACACTTAAAACTTCACAGCAAAATGTTGTGAAGGTGATTTTTTTTTTAACCTTCACAGTGTTTTTGCTGTGAAGTTTACGTGTAAAAATGTGGTCTCACGGGTCTCACGAAAACAAGCTGGTCTGACATGAACCCAACCCTATATATATATATATATATATATATATATATATAAAGATAAAGATTGAGAAATTTTGATATGAATTGTTTTTTCATGTAAATTAAATAATATAACAACAAAATCTTCATGAAAATGTTTTTATCCTTTTATACTTATTCATTCTTATATGCACCTCCTTCCGTTTTATCGTCTTTTAAAATTTCACCCTACACTTATGATGTCCTTTTATATATTGATAGATTTTTGATGCAGATCAATGATTGAGTTTTGATGATTGATTTTTCCAATTGATCTTCCATAATAAGATTTGTTTTTTACAAAAAGAGAGTCATCCAAAATAAGACAACCTCATATGAGTCGACACAAAATGTCTTATCCTCATTTCTTATACACACTTCTTTATTTTATTTTTTCAACTTCTCACCAATGTGTGTGAACTTAAACTCAACCACGATCTACCATCTAGAATACTCAATTCTCATGGCCCACCTCAAAATCCTTTGGTTCTTTTAATATTTACGAGTGCTTGGCATCTTACATCACGGTTATCAAAACACATGTCAAGTAACATATAAAAAAATGTGATGCTACATCAATTTCCTTATGACATCACTTCAAAATTGAGAATACTAAATTGTTATGGAGCATATATCAATACCCTTCCAATATTTGAAAGCATCCCTTTTTGTTTAATATAATTAACTGTCTTTCAATAACTTTTTTTTCTCATTATTATGGGTTAAGCCAAATTCACCAGAATTCATGATTTGGAAATACTAAATTCTAAATTATCATGAATACCTTATAACATCCCTTTATATATTTATACTAATTTAATTAATTAATTTATTTAATTTTTAATATAGATTATATTTTTTTATAAAAAGAGGGTTGGCCAAAAATCAGCTCACAACCTATGTTAGGAGGGTAGGCCAAATGAGCTAGCCATGCTAGTTTAGAGAATCTATCATAGAGAGGCATCTCAACCTTCTTTTATACATCACCGTTCTTTGTCAATCTTTTATCTACTCATCAATGTGGGATAATCAAAACTCAATCATAATTCATAATTAAAGAATACTCAATTCTTAGGGTGTGACCTTGATGGTTATGGTTCTTACTTTTAAATATAGAAACAATAAAGATTATATATATAATTAACTTTTAACATTGATTAACTTGTTTTTTTGCATAAAGAGGGTTGACCAAAATGAATCAGCCCTGTGTGTTTGGAGGGTTGTCCAAAATGATCTAACTACGGGTGTCTAGAGAATAAACCAATTGGAGTCAATCCCATGAGTTGTTACAAAGCCATCTCAACCTTGTTTTACATACCCATCATTTTTGTCAATCTTTCAACTCTCAATTAATGTGGGATATGCAAAACCAGTCCAGTTCAAGATTGAAGAATATTCAATTCTTAGGGTGCCACATCAGTGGTTGTGGTTCCTACTTTAAAAAATATATAAAGATTATTTCTTCAATCAAACTTTAGTATAGATTGAATTTTTCGCAAAAAAATGGTTAGCTAAACTTAGCCAATCCCATATGTTTAGAGGGTCGGTAAAAATGATCCAACCACGTGAATGTAGACAATTCGTCAAGAGAAGCCAATCTCATGACTTACCACAGAGGCATTTCAACCTCCTGTTATATACCCACCATCCATTGTCAATATTTCATTTATCTATCAATGGGGGTTAGAGAAAATTCAATCACAATTCAAGGATGAAGAATACTCAAATCTTAGGGTGCCACATCAATATATATATATATATATATATATGAAGATTAGCATATAAAGATATGTTGATGGATATTGATACTATTGATTGAGTTTTATAAAAGAAATAACTATTACTCTAAAAATTGAAAGAGAAATATGGATTATATAGCAAAATGAACCTTTTAATTTTTCAAAGGTATCTCACCCTTCTCTTATATAGTCATCTTCCTCTATCGACGTTTAATTTATCATCAACGTGGGATATCTGAAATGTAACACCCTATCCCACACATTGCATATAATACATACTTCAATTACAAGAAATACATGTTTATACACCATTCAGGTCCCTTAGTACAAGAATCTACCATACACAATACATGGTCCAAAAATTCAAAATACAATTCTTGTACTATTCATCCTTCTTGTATAAAAACTATACATATCATGAGCAAATCTTCAAACAGACATGCATAACGGAAAATATCACATTTTCCCCTTCCCCTTACCGTCTGCACCTCCTGCAATACATATTTAAAATCACAAAAAGAGGGTTAGACCGGAAGGTCTAATGAGATCCCTTTCTATGTCATTGCAGGGTGAAAATCACCATAAAATCACAATATATGAACAAGTAAAACATAATACTAATACCTTTCCAATTCCAAAGCCAATCTCTAAGCTTTTAAATAACACATCCAAACCCAAATAGGTTTGAACCAACCAGGTTTCTCATAATGCCAGTTTTAACCCTTTTCAATTAAAACAAGGTTTATTCAAAGTGTCACACCAAAAACCTGTTATCAATTTCTTCATAACATCCAGACTATAATTTCCCATAAGAACTCTGATCCTAAATCTTCAAGTCACAAAGAAATAAAGATTCCTAATCACAGTAATCTTAAAGGATATGATAGTAAGAGTTATATCACATATCACACATACAATTGCCACGCTTATATCCAAAGGTACACCTCTCCTTCATATGCCACCCTTATCCCATGGTACACCTCTTCTTGATATGCCACACTTATCCTATGGTACACCTCTCCTTGATATGACACCTTTATTTCCTCATCAAATCATTTTATAAAATATTTTCAATTACAACAGACTGTAGTCATAAATGTCCTAATGGAATATCATCAGTTCAAAATTCTTCATTATCATAATTCTCATTCTTTATTATCATAAAAGAATATTAAAATAATGATTCATTTGATCAAATACCTTTAGTCAAAGTATTAAACCGGTCAATCTTGAAATTTGGTCTACTTGGACTTGGCCGGACTAACAATCCGGACAAGTCTTGGCCGGACTAATCAATTCGGACAACACTATGTCCTACTCAGTTGGATTACAAATCCGGACAACACTATGAAAACCCGGTCAACTTTTGGTCGGTTTACATACATGAACATTTTCCAACACTTAAGTCCAAACAGAACACAAACAGACTCATACCACTCCTTTCAAAGCCTTGGCCTGTTTATGAATAAACCAGACAACATATTAATCGATTTATATCTAATCTGTAGAGCCTTTGATCGTATTCCTACTTCTCCGTTAAATTCCCTTGTCCGATTTACTTATTTCAAAATCTCTTTAACACTCAATCCGATCAACATTATGACCGGTTTTTCTCTAATTCGGACAACACTATGTCCGGTTTATAACAAATTCGGTCATTATTGTGTCCGACTTGAAACCAAATTTGGACAACAAGTTTTAAAAATAATTCATTACTCAAACCAAAGAAACATTTTTCAAATGTAATAAGATGATAAAAACTACTCACCTTATGCAATTCTTTTGAAACTAATTTGAATTTAACTTCTTGATTCCAACTTCAAATGTCCGGTTAATAACCAATCTGAACAAGACTTCTCAAATTTTCCAAAGAAGCAGAAAACTTATTTTTGAAACCCTCCTTCCATATTTATACCCCTTTCCTTATTAGGAAAGGCAGTTTGACCGCCTCATGCATGCATACTTACATATTCCATATATTACCCATGCATGCATATAATAACAATGCATACCTAAAATATTTTTATGCATGCATATATAATCATGCATGTTATCATATTATGTATACATAAAAATTCACATACTCGCATGGTCAAATATAATAATTTATCATGCTTTCACGTAATCATATAACAAATAATCACGTATTGATTACCTCGGGTGATAACCAAGACCCGGTTATCACACGAAATCTAATCACAATGCAAGAATTTTAAAATATTTAATTTTAATGATGCCAACTCATTATTTTCTAGCTTTCTTTTGTATTGATATATTGATTTTAATATAGATTATTTTTTTATTTTTTTTTTTGCAAAAAGAGGGTTGGCTGAATGAACCAAACCCATGAGTTTGGAGGGTTAGCTAACATGAGTTTAGAGGTAAGAGATTCCAATCCCATGAGTTAAAATAAAGACATTTGAACCTCCTCTCATATACCTACCATCAATTGTTAGTCTTTCATCACTTGATCAATGTGGGATACACAAAACTCAACCTTAATTCGAGAAATATAGAATACTCAATTCTTAGGGTGCCATATCATTTTTATGGATTTTACTTTTATATATAAAGATTTCTATATACCTAATAAATTAGTAACTTGGGTGACATGTGTCATCTTTTGGTGAGTCGGTTATCTAATTTTCCCACCTAAACATGTATGTAGACACAATTTACATTAGTGGTTCAAAGAGGCCTATTTGGTTGACATCTGTCACTCTAAAAATGTATCTTTTTTATCGTGCTTTAAATGATTTCCCTACTAAACGGGATTTAGTTCAGACTAATTTCCTTCAGCTAATGTGACAGCTTATTGCTGACAGCCTTCAGCTAATCTGATAGCTTATTGCTGACAACCATCAGCTTGTGTTTTCAACTTATCGTGACAGCTTTCAGCTTATCGCTGACAGATTATCACTGACAGCCTTCAGCTAATCTGACAGGTTATTGCTGACAGCCTTCAGCTTTCAGCTTATCGTTGACAGTTTACCGCTGACAGCCTTCAGCTAATCTGGCCGGTTATTGCTGACACCTTCAGCTAATCTGACAGGTTATTGCTGACAACCTTCAGCTTTTCGTTGACAACTTTTCACTGACAGCCTTCAGCTAATCTGACAGGTTATTGCTGACAGCCTTCAGCTAATCTGACAGGTTATTGTTGACAGTCTTCAACTTATCGTGACAGCTTTCCGCTATCACTAAAGAGGTAGTTTTCAGCTTATTGTGACAACTTTCAGCTTATCGTGACAGCTTTCAGCTATCACTTGCTGAAGTTATCAAGAAGTTTTGTAAGATGAGTTTTGGTGGTTAACATGCCGGCTATAAAAGGTTTTTTTTTTGCCAAACATATGTCTATATTTGTTCAAAATAACACATTTAATTTTATTCTAGGGTTAACTTAATTTTAACTAATTATTGATATAGTTTCATTTCTAAATTTAAGTCTGAAGAGTCATTTTTCAAAGTCATTCTTCAGAGTTATTTCAAGAGTACAAGTCTAAAGTAGCATCGTACTTTCGATGATCATTCATATCTGTAAGATAAGTTCCAAACATGATTTAATTTTTTCAAATTACCCCTTATAATACACGGGATCGAACCTAGTATATATATTTATATATTGATTGGGTAGTGTAAAATGAATCAACTTTATTAGTTAGCACAAAAACATTATTTTAATTATTTATTATATATAAAGATCTTATTTTTTTGCAAAAACAACATAGGCTAAATTGAGTCAACCACATCAGTTGACACAAAAACATCCACCCCTCCTTTCTTATAATGACTTCCTACTTCAAAACTTGCATATTCTCACCAGCGTGGGAGGTTGCAAAAATAAGGTAGGATAAATTGAGCTAACCACATGAGTTAACATAAAAACATCCACCCTTCTTTCTTATACTCACTTCCTATTTCAAAACTTTCATCTTCTCATCAATGTGGGGTGATGGAACTCAACCACATTTAAAAAGATTTGAGGATTACTCAAATCTCAATTTGTCAAGTCATCATCCTTGGTTTTCTTTTTAAATATATAAACAGATTTAATCTCGACGAGTATTTATCGATTAATATATTTTAGTTGCAAGATGAGGTAGAACAAAAATAAGTGTTGAATACTAGATATGCCTTAAAGTGCAAAGTAAGAAGGTGAATTTGTATTTTGGCATATAATATACATGACAACATCACCTGAAGTAGGTTTTATAGGAGACATTAGTTTTTAGTACCAATAATGCTAAAGTAGGTTTTCGTCATCATTTATGTATTTGGTGCATTCATTTGATTTATTGTTTATTCCTTTTAAAATTGTTCAGCAGACTGGCATTGAAGAAGGAGCAGTTGATTGGAATGAAAATTGGGATGAGTTTGAAGATGAAGGTAAACAAAATACGAAATCACTATATCGTTTGGTTGATCCATTTTCAATGGAATCAATTCTACTCCTTGGTTGGATCATCTTTTATTCAATTATAGTCTCCATCATTTGTTGGTGATTTGTATTATGTTTTTGGAGTTGCTTTTGGTTTTATGGTTGTTAAATCGGAAGTCCTTGATTATATGGTTATTTTTTGGAATTTAAGGACTTGTGACATCAATGATATTTCTCTATGGGATGTTGTTCTTCTTCTTGGATATTTCAAGCTTGGCAAGCCCTTAAATACGTGTTATATGATGTTTCATAGGCTGTAAATTTTTTGTTACTTTCCCAAGGTTATGGATCTACTCTTTTAATATTTGGTTACTTTGGGAACTTAGACATCTGTTGTTTACCTTGGGGTTGGAAGCTATTGTCATAATCTCAATTTTAGGCTTCTAAATCTGGTATTTTGGCAGTTGCTGTTGATAGAGTGTTTAACTCCTTTTTTGATTTTGGCTCCATTTCTTTCATGGTTACACTTTGCAATCGCTAGTATTCTTTTATTTGACTTGAGCATTGCAATGACCTTTGGCCAGATTGTAACGTTCCTGAAAGTGATCTGAATAGATGTTTTTTATGCCATATAGTTGCTGCTTTTAAAATAAAATTTTAGCTCTTGATTTATAGTTATTGTTGATCATTTCTCTCATTAATTTGATGATAATCCCTTTTACTTATTTCAAAGTATTATGTTTTTGTTCTTTTAGTTCCATCGATCATTACTGAGTCTGTTTAGTGATCGTTGAAACATGTATTGTAAATCCTACAACGACAACGATACTTCAAGAAAACAAAACTCACACAAAAGAACCTTCAGTTAAAGTCGAAGACTGAAATTGAAGATTAGTGACTGGTGCGTTCGTGATCTAAAGCGGCATTCAGTGATTACAACCTGCTCAACATATGTGTGAAGACTGCCATGCCTCAACGAATGCTGAAGAGACCTTCAGTGTTATTCCAGCATTCAATGATCAAATGAAGCTTGTTGTGCAAGATTGTCAAGTCCAAGATTCATACAAAAATGATAAAATCTTCAAGAACAAGATGAATGTAATAGTAGAAAGAATGGATCATCAAATGTTACTGATTTTATTGAAAGAGAGAGAATTACATCTCTAATCTTGATTATAATATGCTAATGACTTGGTACTGACAATTACAAGGAAAATACTATTTATACTAAGGAAATAGTAAAGCTACACTATTATAAAGCAAGTAGACTAAGGAGAAACTTGAATACAACAATAAAGCTCTTACTYAAACCCAACATTCTCCCCCTTTGGATTCAAGTTTGGACTCTTGTAAATTTTGTCTTTCGAAGTCCAAGAATTTTCTCTAATCTTCTCAGAGCGTTCCTGTATTGGATTTTCTCCTCGAGCAGATTTATCGC
Source organism: Cynara cardunculus var. scolymus (assembly GCF_001531365.2). NCBI lineage: Eukaryota > Viridiplantae > Streptophyta > Magnoliopsida > Asterales > Asteraceae > Cynara > Cynara cardunculus. The sequence goes on from NW_020200858.1 coordinate 35,050, forward strand.
ATTGATCAACAAATATCTTTCTTTGGAACTCATCCTTTCTGATTCAGCAGCTCTATCATTGTTTACCCTTTTCAAGTCAAGCGCCCTTCTCACCAACCTTATCGTACCATCAGAATATTTGTTCAACTCACTAAATCTCATGAATTTCTTCACTTAAAGTTGAGCAAAATATATGACCCCCAACTCTGGCTTTTCAAGAATCATATAGACAGGATAAGCATCAATATCTTCTAATTCTTGATTTGGTCTTTTTAGATTGATGATCCATTGATTGTCTTCAAGGCCCATTTGAACATCAATGACCATAGCCAGCTTCACATGACAACGCATAAATCTCTTAATAGCATTAAGAGCAATCAGTTCTCCTTCCTTCCTGTTTGTCATGTTTCTGATTTCGAAGTACATATATTCATGATCTTCCAAGTATAAGCTTGAAAAATCAGCTTCGTTGAATCTCCAGACCTGTCCATCCTGTCTAGTCACTGTAAACACAGGATACCAAATTCTTAGAAGCTTTTGCGCATCAATTTGCTTGATCGTGACAACTCGATGCTTGGTACGCACTTCACTTATAGGTAGGCGCTTGGCTTTCAAAAGATGTTTGTATTCGATATGGTAATCTTTGGTCTGACGATGAATGCCAAGAACTTTATCACCGCTCAGAACTTTTCAATGTCGGATGAAAATTCCAAAGTAGATATCTTCTAAATATGGCTCTCGGATTCTTTCTCTATCATATCCAGGAAAATTCGCTCTGATATGAAATGGCACATAATTTCTGGTGAAGATTTCAGTAGGATCAACATGTTCTCTTGGAGCAGGAATGTCTGATACATTAGGTAGATCTGCAATGGAAGATTCTGGGATAGTCTGACGGTCTTCTTGAACAGGAAAAACTAGATCTTCATCATTTATATCAGCTTCAAAATCAAAGTAGATCCCAGTCGACTCGTCAATGTTGTCAATGTCTTCTCCAATATCTTGCTCTCCATCCATAGTAGTAGAGAACACATCGTTGAAACCCACATTGGCAGACAAGTCCAATAACATCCTTGTTCCTACTGTGGAGTCCGCCGGCTTTTCAACCATTGGCTCGATCGTAGGACTTGTCTCCATTTCTTCATCTTCTATTACAATGGCCTCAATTATTCTTTCCCGAACAGATTCTGGGGCAGAAGTTTCAGCAATAATGTGTTGAGTTGATGGCTCATCTCCTGATGTCTCAGCCAATCTCTGTCTCTTCCTCTCCCCCTCATGACTATCTGGATCATCCGGATCGTCATGCCTTCGTTTATGAGAGATGGCCTGAGATCTGCAAGTTTCTTCTAAAGTAGATACCCGTTCAATAAGGGCATCCATTGAACTTTTTAGATCTTGGGTTTTGGATGTAATTAACTTGCTAACTTTAGAAAAGCTAGAAGTAACCACATCTTGAAAAGACAAAAACTTTGAGGCTCAAACAAAAGGGTTAACGTCTAATTGTTGTCCTAAGAGGCCAACCAAATCTGTATCTTCAGCGTCTGGATTTTGAGATGCCATCAATTTTGCATATAGTAACGATTTAAGTTCATCCACCAATTGTTCTTGTACTGACGCTTCAGGAACATGTGGTGGTGATGGCACAGATGGTGGCTCTTCTTCTACAGTTTCCTTTCCCTTCAAAAGTCTTTTCAGACTGGCCATTTGAGCATCCATATTATCTTGAACAGCCTTTAAGGCACCGTCCAAATATTCCCTTGACACAAAGTCGGGTAAACTCACACCTGGATCACTTAGATTTCCAGTTGTAACAACAGTTGAATAAATTGTTGTGCCTACGTTCAATGTTGGCATAATATTAGCATTGGTAGGACTTTCGACCTGTCCTTGTGAAATGTCCAAAGACACCACTCCGGTCGTTCTGGTAGGTTCACTAAGAACCGCACTTGGAGCAACAGATGCTCTAGACTCATGTGTACCTAAGTGTATTGGCTCTAGACTCGAGGTGCACAGAATCGAAGTCGTAGGCTGGGGCAGCAGCCTACTTATTTCAATAACTACATTCTCCAAATGAGAAGTAGTTAGTAGATGTGCTCTATCCCCACAGATGTGCTCTATCCCCTTGTTCAATTGAAACAACTTGTTGTTGAGAACCAGTTGAGTGGATGGGTGGGGTGTGCATTTGCATAACTGGGCTAGCTATGTCTTGTTCAATACTAACATTCAACGAATGAATGTCAGTAGCAGATGTGGGTGCCCGACTATGTGTTTTAGCTTGGGAAGGAGCTTGATACTCTTTTTCTACTCCACTCTCACCCTCTCCATATTTTTCTACGTCCCTTTCACTCAATCTCTCAGCATTTTCAACTGCAACTCCCTCATCTCCTTCTATGTTGGAAAGATCTTGAAGAATACGATCATAATCATCAACATTGAATGACAAAGAATGTAAGCTCGGACAGGGCTGTTGAGTTGAATATTCTGGAAAAATGTCATCTATATCATCAACCAGTGTTCCAATCGGAATATTCTGAGAAGGACCAGTTTGAGCACGGTTGTCTGCTCCATCATCATTATCATCATCATCATGATCATCAGAACCTGCCTCATTATCGGTTTCAGTAGCTTTCGAACTGGACGAAGTTATGGAAGTACTAGCAGATGAAGTACTTTGCCGATCAGACGCTCCCCCCGCCTGTTCACCCCTCTCTATTTCTTTTTCCCTCATCACACTTCCTTGTTCAGGTAACCCCTGTTCCTGAACTCGCTCTTCTATTTCTAACTCCTCTCTCACAACTGAGGCATGGGGTGATCCTTGGGTAAGTTCAACCGGTTCTGGTTGAGCTATCAGATCTATCACTCTCCTATAGTCTATAACGCACTGAGCGGTCTGATCAGCTAAGGCAATTAGTTCTGGTGGTACTGGCATTATAGAATCCAAATCTTCTACTTCTGTATGCTGTCGAATTCTGGTCATAATAAATGTCGGCCCTTTTTTAGAATTTGATCTGGCTGGAATATCTTCGTTAGCATTCATCATAGCCTTAATAAACAATTGCAAAAATCTCTGAAAGGGCACACTTTGGGGCTTTAGACGGGAATGTTTTTGCATTGACCAGCTCCACCAATTCATTACATATGACTAAAGCATAGTCATAGTTTCTCGAGAAGACAATGCCATGAAAGAATTTAAGAAACGAGCTACTGCAAGTATCTATGCCCGCTATCTTTGACGTCAGCAAGTCAAGGTCAACTAAGTCAACAAGTCAAAGTACGTATAAGTCCTTCTAATACAAATCGATCAAAAGTCAAAGAATTAAATTGATCAAAAGCCAAAATCCGTTCAACACCAATGACAATGTACGATTAAGAGATAAATCGCTCAAAAGACAAATGAACTAAGTCTTACCAAGCGGATTCTTTAAATCGTTCAACAAATCGCACAAGTCTAAGACAACTTACTCATCAGATTGTGTAAATCGCGCTATAATTCGCACAAGTTGCCAATGACTTACTAGTCGGATTAGTTAAATCGCTCAATAATCCGCTCAAGATATCAACGATTTACCAGACGAATTATCTAAATCGCTTGATTGTCCGCACAAGTGTTGTCCGGATAAACCTATAACAAACAACTCAAAAATACACGGATGTTAAATCGCACAAGCTTTAAGCGGATAGCACCCTAAATCGATCAAGAGTTAAGCGGACTAACATTCAACCAAAAACACAAAATTTCACACTTTTTACCAAAAATTTGGATCAAAACATGAAAAAATATGAGTTTTGAAGAACATTTACTAGAATACGAAAACTCAAAAATCAATTAAATCGGGTTCAAAACTTGCTTAAAATCAAAAATAGTGTGAATCAAAGTTGTTCAAAATACAAAAACGAATCTAGCAATGTAAATCTTTTCAATTAACAATAAAAAATCAACCAAATTAGGCTCAAAAACCAAATCTGGCCGAAGAACACTTATGAGCAGTGATAAACATCAGAAACCCAGATCGATCAATCTTCAAAAATTCGAGCAAAAATGTGCAAAAATGTTTAATCCTCTAATCGAAACTGCTGCAGTCTGCTTTGATACCAATTGTGAAGTCCAAGATTCATACAAAAATGATAAAATCTTCAAGAACAAGATGAATGTAATAATAGAAAGAATGGATCATCAAATGTTACTGATTTTATTGAAAGAGAGAGAATTACAACTCTAATCTTGATTACAATCTGCTAATGACTTGGTAATGACAATTACAAGGAAAATACTATTTATACTAAGGAAATAGTAAAGCTACACTATTATAAAGCAAGTAGACTAAGGAGAAACATGAATACAACAATAAAACTCTTACTCAAACCCAACAAAGATTGTTTTTTGTCTTGTCCTTCCACACACAGAGAACAAACACATACTTTTCTAGAGTATAGTACGGTACGTAGCCGACTAGTTGACTCTATTACCCACCAACTCCATGAAAGGATGTCTACTCATGAATAGGTAACTGTACTATTCACTATAGCAAAGGACAAGCTTTCCTCCAAAAGCTTGACATTTGTTCAAACCCTTTTGAATCGTATTTAATGCAATTGGGTATGAATAGATGAGTGCTCTCTCCATGCAGACATACACATGCATCTAAAAGAACACTTACGCTTATCTTCAAGCAAGTTAGAATCCTTCTCAAGTATTCTAAAAGTTCTTACCCAAGAAGAACATCTTTTCTTCTTTATCTTTGAGCAAATATTTTCTATTTTGCTATGAATATCTATGTGTAAACTTAGATTGTTTTAGATAGATTATTTTTACCTTGTCTATTTTCGCATACAATCTGCAAAAATCTGTATCTTCTTTTATCAATATATATTTTTAAATTTGAAAGTTTTCTGTGTTTGTATTCATCCCCCCCCCCTTCTACAAACTATTTCTCTAAAACTCTTGTAGACCCAACCGGGACCAACAGTTATCCTATTAGCTTCTTTTTTTAGATTTATTATGGGTTATTGAATATGTGGATGCGCCTGATCAGATTCTTTGGAGTTATGAGGTTGTTCTATGTGTTTCTAATGGTTTCAAATTTATGTGAATATGTTTTTGGAAATGCAATCAAGCAAGTATAATAAATTCCAATCGGTTGTTGGATGGTGCTGAAACCATGATTTTCCTTTAATCCTTCATGGTGGATGGGGGTATGATGTTTGGAGCCATCTTGGTGGTTACTGTTTCTTAGCATGTTGTTGGAACCCAGATACTCTTAATTGACATAAATACAGTTTGTGTAGAATAGGAATTAAGAACAACAATGTATTTCAACTGACTAAACTGAATATTCAAAGATGAATGTAAAACGGTGAAGAATATCTTGAATAACCTAATGCTTTTATTGATAAAGATGAATAAGTCGAGGTACTTTAAACCCGAGGAGGAAGCCCCCTTATATACGCCTAGGTCTAACAAACTAAGCTATAAAAAAGGCGTGGAACTCTGAGCTGACTAGTCTGCATCCTTATCTTTGACTTTCCTTGAATAGTAGAGCAGACGTGATCAAGCCGCCTTAAATCTGGTAGATGCTTGTGAGAATATTTGGGCTAACATGCGCGCTTCCCGTGAAGAAGGTAGCCAGAAGCTCTGCATGAACATACATAAGCTCTACATGTACTATGCAGAGGCTCTACATATGCAGAAGCTCTACATGTACTATGCAGAGGCTCTGGGTATTGGAATTGCTGCTTTAAGTCAAACGCTTATGCTTTTTGGTGCATAAGGCTTGAGCGTTCACGGAGATAGAGTGCGGGCTTTGTATGAATGGGACCTTCACTCTGAGTAAGAGCTCTGGTCCTTGATCTTCTGCATGAGAGCTCTTAGCCAGACATCTTCTATAGACTAAGTCCTATTGACTAGAGTAAGACACTTCTTACTTACACTTTCACAAGTTGGGGTCTAACAATCTCCCCCTAAGTGTAAATAAGAAAAGCTCTTACTTGATTTACAAAATAGAAGTCTAATCGAAGAGAGAGGTTAAAAGGAACCACTGGTTTACATTAACTATCTAAAGAAGTACAATACGAATGGAAATGGAAATTACATCAATTTAAAGACATAAAAGTACTTACAAAAGATAGAAGGTCTAAACTCTTTGAAGTCTTATGAACTTCCTAAGAAGTTCACAAAACTCAAGCATATTTCGAATCGACCTTAGGATAATCTTGGCTCGCTCCTTGGCTCCAAGGGAGTTGTCTCTGCTCCTGACTAGATTGTCTCTTATGTAGCGCAGAGTAGAGTTGGAGTACTTGTAATTCTGGTTGTCTCGAAAGAAGATCTTCTGTTTATGCTCATTTCAAAACACCACTCCCACTTTTGGTTCCACCAAAACCGTCTAGGAGGGGATGCTGTTGATGCCCTACAAGTCTTCATTTGGAGCAGCGACTGTCAGTTGATCCACTCCTAGATCCAGAGCTAGTTGGAAGTCAAACTTTCTTCTAAAGTCGAGCAGGTCTCATTGTTTGGCGAATGGCAGAGTTGGCAAAAACCTATTTGACTCCCTTGTCCTTCTTGTGATTTGTGAAGTAGAATAGATGTAGAAGATCCCATGGATTCAGATTAATGAGGTCACAATCTATGAACCTACAAATCCATCTGCGAGACTTCTCCACTGTGTACTCGTAGAACACAATTTGATTATGTGCAAAAATGCGCATCTTTATGTCGAGGACTTGCTTTATCCCATCAGCAAAGTGGACTGCAGTGATGGGCTAAGTATAGCGACCTAGGAATCTCTGCCTGATGTGCTCTTGAACCATAAGATGAAGACTGATCACCGATGTCTCTTCTCTTAGGTTGTAGAGGAACTAGTAGATCTCCTTGCTGTCTGCCTTGTCCATGATGGGTTTGTCGAGGGGTGTTGGCGTGAACATGGCATCCATACTTGCTTTGATCCTTTAAACACGATCAGAAGGATGCTTCCGTTTTTGCTCGTTGGTTGTGCCTTCTGAGTCCGCTCTGTTTGGCTTGACAGGTACCTGCTGCCTCATAGCAGGGGTGACAACGGTACTTTGAGTAGGGACCCTAGCTCTGTGGGTTTTTGGATGTGGTGGAGGAGCAGCAACCGTAACTTCTTCTAGAGGAGTGGCAACTGGAATGTGCAAAAGTGACGGATCAGCCACATTCATAGCTACCACCTTTTCTTCTTCTTGGGCTATGGTTGAAGGAGCAGCCATGTCCATGGTGTACTCTATTGATGAGGACAGAGCCAGGTCAGAATCAGACGATCCATAGACAGATAAGAGATCTATGACCTATGTGTTCTTTTGTAGCCCAACTGGCTCTGCCTGTAATGCCATGGCCATTTTCCCTTTATGAAGCGCCTCTGCATTGTCTGGCATGGATTGGCTCTGTGCTCTCTGCCTTGAAGAATCTTGAGCTGGTTGGCATGGGGCAGAGGATGTTGGTGCAGAGGGGGGAGCCATAGGTGTTGTACTTGGAACGGCTGTAGGATGGTTCTCCCCCTCTTGATGATTTTGAGGATCAAACACGTCTAGGTCCTCATCATCGTCAAGTCGCCTCCTCTTTGATGTTTCTGCTCAAGAAGATGGATCTCTTTGTCATTTTGGCCTCTCGTCCTCTGCTCGAGGCATCGACTTGATCCTCTCGTCAATTACTTTGAGGAGTTTATCGACTGCGTTCCCAACCTTTTGCATTTCATCATCCGAGCGGTAATTGAATCTGGCCAGAGTATCGTTGATGGCCTTCGCTGCGGCTGTGGCTTTGCTATTGAAGTCTGAAGTGAAGTCCGCCACCTTCTGCAGAAGTCTGTCACCCAGAGCATGCATCGCGCTCTGTGTGACATAATTCATAAGTACACTAAGAGGAATGAGGGATTGGGTGCCATGAGATTTGGACGCCTCAACTCTCTATAATGATGCAATGACCTGTTGTAAGGTCTCTGTATTGCTTGCCGTCAATTCCACAAGTGTGTCGATACGAGAAGCATTCGTCAAAAACTCAGCTCTTAAGACTGTTAAGGATGCTCGTATCTCATCCAAAGCAGGTGTAGAAGGAGATGGCACTACACGGGCCATGATGAGTTTTAGCTCTTCCAAGGAGCACAACATAGAGCTGAAAAGGGAATGGAACTCTTCCCTAGTGACATATGCAAGTGGTGTAACCTTTGGTTCAATACATGGGCCAGATTGAGTCCCTGTTCCAGGGACGCCTTCATTCACGACTTGATTTGACGTTAGTCAGGGTAGGACTTCCAGCGGATCCTCGTGGTTCTCCTTGAGGAGAATTCACTACCTCTGTTCTATCAGGGAGAGTACCCAAGGCTGGTTCAGAGCCAGCCAGAGGGCTCTCCATGAGTGGACTAAGAGACTGGTCGATAGTCTCAAAGTCTGGTGCACCTATTCCTTGCTCTGAACAAGGTTGGGAATCTATACGTGTAGAGGAAACAAATTCCTCTGTATGGGAAAGTGGCGTGATATGGGGAGACATATCACTTATGTTTTCAAAGGTTGCACCCTTTTGAGAGGGTGTTCCTTGTGGTGAGGCTTCCCTTTGGCTGATATAACCAGAGGCAGATGCGACCTCTGGTTGGATAGGCTGGCTAGGGTTTGAGGTGTGCACCTCTGTTTCAATGACTCCTGTGTCTCGACCACCGGAGTCAGATGATTCGTTTGCACTGGGAGTTGGGGTGGTAAATCAAGTGTGCCTATTTAGCTTAGGCTGCTCTGGCTTGCCCTGAGGCAGAGCAGCTGCTTCACCTCCTCATTCTTCTTCCTCTTCTTCCTCACTCTTTTCTTCTTCACTCTCTCACGAGCAAGCTCAGCCAATATCTCTTGCTCTGCTCGCTCGGCTTCTTCCTTTTTCTTTTTCTCCCTCTCAGCTCTCTTTTTCCTTGCCTCCTCTCTTTTTCTTTCTTTCTTTCTCTCTTGCTCTACTCGCACCCTTTCTTCCTCTTCTCTCATCCTCTCTTCACCTGCTCTCACCGTCTCTCCCTTTGCTTGAGGCCTTGATGTGTCCTCAGTCCTTTCTTCTTCATCGACTGTTCCTATGCGTAACGGGGTTCGAGACACTAGTTCTAGTGTCTCGCGTATACGTCTGTACGCTCTTCTAATCTCTTTGGTCTTCATATAACACATAAGCCTCTTACTGCTTCATAACCCTCCTTGTTCACCGTAGGCTTGTATTGAGTGAGCACGTTCACCTTGTGAACAGGTAGACGACCCACATCAATGTTGTTGTCGTCGAGAGCAGGTCTTAGGAGAAGACCAAAGAATCGTGGAAACAGCAGAAACGGAAACTGTCTTTGTTGGTCCCTTGAGGGTCTAGAAGAATAGTAAAACAGTTTGTAGAAGGGGGGGATGAATACAAACACAATATTTTCAAATTTAAAATATGTATTGATAAAGAATATCAATACATATTTTACAAGATTGTTTGCGGAAAGATAAGGTGATAAAAACATATCTAAACAATCTTTGGTTACACACTAAGTCTTAGCAAATACAAGAAAAGAAATGCTGAAGAGAAGATCCTTTACTTAAGCTAGAAAATGCTTGAAGTAAGAATTAGGGTTAGAGAGTGAGTTGCGCGCACTCTGCATGGAGAAGAAACACTTCTATTTATACCCAGTGCATTAAATCAACATTTAATGCAATATGGTAGGGTTAGAGTGCGTGTCAAGTCTTAAGAGGAAGGCTTGTCCTTTACTACAGTGAATAGTACAAAAAGCACTATTCATGAGCAGACATCCTTACCTAAAGTTGGTGGACAATAGAGTCGACTAGTCGGCTTCGTACCTTACCAACTTTCATAAGGGTATGGGTTTTGTCCTTTGTGTGTATAAGGACAAGACAACAACAATCATGCTAAGCAAGCTTCCTTTGATCGTTGAATGCTGGAATGACCTGAAGGTCTCTTCATCATTCGCTGAAGCTTGAGCAGTCTTAACACATATATAGACAGACTTGTAATCACTGAATACCGCTTTCAGATCACATACTCGTTAGTCTCTAATCTTCATTTTCAGTCTTCGACGTTTGCTGAAGGTTCTTTGGTGTGAGTGTTGTCTTCTTGAAGTATTGCTGTCTCTAATAGAGTTACAATGCAAGTTCTTCAGCGATCACTGAACATACTCGGTGAAGGTCGCTGGAACTGAAAAGACAGAAACATAAATACAACGTATAAGTGAAAAGGGATTATCATCAAATCACTGAGAGAGAGGATCAACAATCTCTCCCTATTTGATGATAACAAGATAACATAAAGAAGGTTATCTTATCAAATGATAGTAAGAAAAAGTTACATATGAATTACATGTCTTTTTTTACTATTTTGGGATCTTTTTTCAGTTAGCCAGTCTCAGCTTGCAAATTTTTCTTAAGTTATATCTAAGAAAATTACAAGTATGGAAACTGAAACTGAAAGCTTATTCACTGACTTCTAGATTGTCAGTGAATGTGAAAAGTAACATTGGAACTCATAGACTTGTGTCCCTATTACTTTTTTAGGGATCTTTTTCAGTGAAGTTCATGTAATACTCATTTTATTAATCATATGAAATATTACAAGTATTACAGTACATGTCAAGTGCTTACAGATTATAAGTACAATGACTGAAAGTAGACATAGTAGAAGAAGTTACAAGGAAAAGTGGATTATTGTTACAAAGAGAAACCATTCTAGAACTCTTAGATCTATGTAACCAGGTACATTTTCACCAAGTTTTCTTCGACATAGGAATTCCCTTCGTATCTTCAAATCTACAACTTTTCCAGGCATGGTATTATCTATCCAGAGCAAGAGTTAAACCAGATGATCCATTGGACAGAGATGTAGCTCTGACATTCTCTGAAATCTGACTTCACCTTCATAGTCAAGGAATATAACTCCTAACTCAGGTTTAAAATGCACAGAGTTGGGTGTATAGGGACCCTTATCTGGCAAGTCAAGATTCAACATAGAAATGTCTGTACTTTGATGACCCTTCAGGACATCTTCTAAAGAGAACCTTGTTTCATTTTCGTTCCTTAGGAGTGGTCCAACATTAGGATCAAAGAGCTTAAGTTTCTTCTTCCCATGGCCTGTCAGGGACCTAGACATACCTGGACATCCTTTTGATGAGCTTGCTGATGGTGTCCTCGATAAGTGTCTTGTGTCTCGACTTGGATTGCTAAATGGCTTGTCTGATCTCCATCCATTCGCTGTATCCATAATGGCCAAGGTAGGAAGGGTACTCGGTAACGGCATCAACATTGTCCCTGGTGATGAGCATTGAGACCAGCGTTCCATCGTCTTTAGAACATCCACCTGATAATCGGGCGAGGACTGACTCGTTTTTCAGCTTTGCTTCGCTCTATCGCTTGTCCTTTTCTGCAATAGAAAGAAGTTTAGCCTGGGCTTGGACAACGTTCACCGTTTTCTTGGACTTCTTCTTGGGAAGGACTTTTTCAGCTAGTGACTTGGCCAGCTTCAAGCTGTCTTCAGTCTGCTTCTTTTGAAGCTCTAGCTCTTCTTTAGCCGTTAATGCCTCGAGTCTTTTAGCTTCAGACAAGAAGTCGAACTCACCACCACTAGAGGTACGAAGAGGGATTTTTACTCTAGTCTGGTCGAGTGACTCCTTCAGCTGAGACATCTGCTGGTCGGTAGGAGCACAAGAGACGGGTTGATYAGGYAYYYGCTMCAGTCGAYCGYAGGTTGTTGATGGAATATGAAGTTGATATTTTGAAGTAATTACTACCTGAGAGGTAGAGTATTCAAACAAAGGTTGTTGAGGGATATTGAACAATACCTTCAAGTTTCCTTCTTCAGCAACCGCCTTGCCTTTCGACTTGGGGTCATGGTTCCCCAATGGAGTTGATTCACCTTGCCTTTTTCCCCCCAGGGATGCAGAATCCCTGAGAGCAACTCCCTTGCTGACGGTTGATGGCTTCTGGTACTTGATGCTAAAGTCATCTTCATCATCATCGTCGTTGTCACCATCTGGATCACTTCCGGGGTCTGGAATGGTTGGTTCATCATCATCTTCATCATCATCATCATCATCATCATCATCATCATCATCTTCATCTTCATCATCATCATCATCACCAGCAGCAGTGATGGTATGGGAATCATCCCTAGGGATGGCATCGACATCCTTAGCTGGAGCAGCTTTGGTGGTCGGGATTATAGGAGCAGCAACCGTTTCAGCTCTAAGAGCCTCAGCTTCAACTGCAACTGAAGTTGATACTGGACCAACAGCCTGAGAAGGGGTAAGCACATCATCGGATGATTCACCAGCGTTGGACCTCATCTCCCCCTCTCTAGCTAAGACTTGAGAGAATTGGCCAGAGAGTTCGTCCAAGCGCTGACGTTGGAGAACCATTATTTCCTCTAGTCTTTGCAAAGCACTGGCTAGAGTTGTCATTGCCTCATGCGTCTCATGGAGCTGGGTGCGATCACTGGCAGAGAAAGAAGGTGGGATCACTGGAGCTGGTTGACGGACAACATCCAGGATCTGTTGAAGAAGGCCAGTCTGCTGATCAGCGATAGCTTGAGCATCGTCAGCCCTGCTGTGAAGAACAACAATGACATCGTTGTTGGCTTGAACAACTTCTTGGAGAGTCTGGAGATGACTCTAAACTTTTTGAACATCCGCCTGGATGGCAAGGAAGTTTGCATCAAGATCACCCTGGCGGGGCATCTCTTGGTGAACTTCATTGATCCTGCAGAGGACGGTATCAATGGCTGGAAGGAGAAGTTTGATGTCTTATGCCAAATCATAGGCATCATCTATCTCTTCATCTCTTCCATCATCTTTCTCTCTCTGTTCCTCTTCCACTTCCTGAGGATCAGACTGATGCATCGAAGAAGGACCTGCAAAAGAAGAAGTGTGAGTAAAAGGCTCAAGGTTAGAAGAAAAGAAAGGGTAGGAACATGGAATACCTGAGGGGCCATCAGTGACATCTAAAGGATTGTCACTGGTGTGAGCAAAGATGTCCTCGAGAGGATGGGCATCTGTGTGCAGAGGAGCATTGAGAGGAGCAACCTCAGGTCCAGTGGTGCGCGTCTTAGAATCAGGAAGGACAGTCGCTGATACATGATCGACATGTGTGAAGACCAAGGAAGGAGGAGAAGAGAAAATGGTCGAGAAGAGACGTGGGTGCTCAGTTGTGGCGGCGCTGATGTTCACACCTTCAGTGATTTGGGTCACTAAGGTGGTGAGAGTAGGTACTACTGATACGACAGTAATGGGAGAGATCACTGAAAAGTTGGGAGGGTGAGCAGAAGACGCCTCAGGGGTAAGGCTAGTTTCAATAACTAAAGCCTTTTGAGAGGCTCCAGCTAGAGACGTGGCTGTCCCCTTTTTGGACTTCTTGGCTCTCTGAGGAGAACCAAGAGTTGGTTGAGAGGGTCGTTTTTGAAGGGGTTTAGGTGGCTTGGATAGACGCAGGGGTTTACCCTTGTCGTGGCCACCTGAGGATAGGAGGTAGTGATGTACACAATAGAAGTTAGTGCCACATCATTGTCCCTCAACTTATGATCCAGAATCCTGGATCCAAGCTTGAAAACCTGAAGGTTTCCTTCTTTGGGGTAAAGATCCTTAAAGATCTTGGTAAACACCATTGAAAGAAACCTGGTGTAAGGCACCACCTTTTCTCGTTGGTGCTTGTTCAGCTTGAGCACCAGGTCATCTAAAATGACCGCAACATAATTTATATTGCGACGCTGAATCGCAGATACGCCTATGATCAAGGCGATCTTAGAGGCCTGGTCCTGACCTCCAGTTTTTCCACCCATGCACTGGATGAAATGAGAAAACAGGCATTGCCAGATAACTGACATCCTGTTCTTCTCAATCTTCATCAAGGTCTTCAGAGGGGCGTTGGAGTCCTTCTTAATTGGCCACTGGTAGAAGCCCGATGATCTCGGTGGTAGAGGGTTCGCTATCGAAGGGGCCCTTGGGAAGACGGAGAGCCAACCGGAGTGTTGGAACACCAAAATTCACTTCCATGCGATTGAAAGTAAAGTTGATCTGCTCAGCCTTGCATCCAGGCTTGACTTCGACTTCGACTTCGACAACGTCAATAGTGAGCCAGAACTGTTGAAGAAGTTCTTTCACCATGACGGGCTCATGGTTGAGTGCGTAGCCCAAGGACGAGTGTTTGAGAACATCAGCCACATCTTGGTAATGTGCCTTGGAGGAAGGTATCTCCAACAAGGCAATGTGGTTGTTAGCCTTGATGGAGATCTCGTCAATAAAGAAGTTGACGTTCTTGGCAGCCATATGTTTGTATCAATAAGAAGTAAATCAAACAGGTTTGTTAGAATTAAACCAAGAGTTTTTGGTTAAGATTATAGAAAAAGTTTTTGAACAAGTAAAAACTTCTTTTGAAAAATCCTCATAGAAGATTTAGGGTTTTTCAAGTAGAAAGTGTTTAAAGAAATAAGATTATAACCAAGAAGGAGATGATTAAATAATCTTTATAGTTTAATGTATTAAGAGAACAAAGTTCTTAAACAGATTTAACATTTCTTATAGAAAAAGAAAGAAGAAGAAGATATTGACCTTAGATGATGAAATAGAAAGGTCAAAGAGTTTTTGGAGAGTTGAGAGAGTTCTTGCTTTGGAGAAATCTTAGCAGAGTTTTGTCTAAGAAATTCTGTAAGCGTAAAGAAAAAAGTGGAGAAGAAGTCTCATATTTATAGGTAGGAGGAGAGAGAAATAATATGAGAAAGAGAAAAGACGACGGTTCGAGAAAGTGGTCATGATGAAAAATATACCAAGTTCTCATCCATGATTGGATGGCATTAAATGAGGTAGCGTAATGACAGAACCTTTTGCGCATCTCAAAGTGTCGCGCATAGTAAATAGAGAATGTCATCATAAAGACGGTTGATTAACTATTTTCTTTTAAAAACAAATAGTTTTTAAGAAAACGAAGAGTCATATAGTGTCTAAGAAAACATTGATAAGACCTTTTAAAACATTTTACCACTGAAAAAAAATTCAGTGAAGGTTTTAAGGCATCAGATTCAATAATAAGAGAATCACGGAAATTGGCACTTAAAAGAATCACTGAAAAATAAGAGAATCACGGAAATTGGCACTTAAAAGAATCACTGAAAAGATTCAGTGATCGTTTTGAATTTTAAGAAAAGTATAAAGATATACGTAGAGATGTGGTGAGTGTTGAGAATCACTGAGACCACCTTTTTAAACATTAATCACTGAAGATGAGAAATATTCAGTGAAGGTTTTAAGTTTGAGAAAGGAGAAGAGTAATCATACCTGAAAGAGAAAAGATATATTTACTCAAAAGTTCAGTGTTAGTGAATGAGCACTGAATCATTTCACTTACTGAGTGATGTATAATAGCTGAAGATTAATCTTCAGTGTTTAAAATACCCAATTCGCTGATCAAGATATTAAATCTTGTCTCATCAAGAGGCTTGGTGAAAAGGTCAGCGAGTTGATACTCAGTTGGAACGAAGTGAAGTTCAATATCACCATTCATAACATGATCTCTGATAAAATGATATCAGATCTCGATATGTTTGGTCYTGGAGTGAAGTACAGGGTTGTTTGCAATAGCAATAGCACTAGTGCTATCACAATAAATAGGAATCTTTGAAAACTAAAGATCGTAGTCTAGCAGTTGATTTTTCATCCAAAGAATTTGGGCACAACAGCTACCAGCGGCTACATATTCAGCTTCAGCTGTTGATGTGGACACTGAATTTTGCTTTTTGCTTGTCCAACTCACCAACTTTCCACCTAGAACCTGACAACCTCCTGTGGTGCTTTTCCTATCAATTTTGCAACCTGCAAAATCACTATCCGAATAACCAATAAGGTCAAAACCTGAACCTTTAGGGTACAAAAGACCCATATTAGGAGTTCCCTTAAGATATCTGAATATGTGTTTTACGGCGATAAGATGGTATTCCTTAGGTTCAGCTTGATATCTTGCACATAAGCAAGTGGAGTACATGAATAGTAGAAAAAGCACTATTCAAGAGCAGACATCCTTACCTAAAGTTGGTGGACAATAGAGTCGACTAGTCGGCTCCGTACCGTACCAACTTTCATAAGGGTATGGGTTTTGTCCTTTGTGTGTATAAGGACAAGATAACAACAATCGTGCTAAGGAAGCTTCCTTTGATCGTTGAATGCTGGAATGACCTGAAGGTCTCTTCATCATTGGCTAAAGCTTGAGCAGTCTTCACACATATGTAGACAGACTTGTAGTCACTGAATCACACTCTCAGATCATGTACTCGTCAGTCTCTAATCTTTAGTTTCAGTCTTCAACGTTTGCTGAAGGTTCTTTGGTGTGAGTGTTGTCTTCTTGAAGTATTGTTGTCTTTGATAAATTTACAATGCAAGTTCTTCTGCAATCAGTGAACATACTCAGTGAAGGTCGCTGGAACTGAAAAGACAGAAACATAAATACAACGTATACGTGAAAAGGGATTTTCATCAAATCACTGAGAGAGAGGATCAACAGTCTTCCTTTGGCCACTTCTTGACACTTCTTGGCCACGACAACCTTGAAGTCTATGTAGAGTATCAAGGAGTAGTCAAGAGATAAGTCATAGAACATACCGTAGACGATTTGAAGTACGTTCGTTGAGCACATGTCGAGGCTCCCTATCTTCCCTGTCAGTGATCTGTTGACCAATGTGAAAAGTGTGTTCCACAATGGTGGTAGGTATTGACGGAGATACTGTGACGGGTACTGGATGGCCTTGTTGTACCCCCAAAAACTTTAAAAAGGCCACTATCTCGTCCCCATATGGAAGCGGGGCGTACTTAGAAAGTTGTAAGTCGGTTTTTGTTGGGATTTCAAGAACCCGTGCAAACATGGATCTTGAATTTCGAACAGTAACAAATTCCTTGGCGGCAAAGTCATAGAAATTGCCAATGATTCCTCTTTAAGATTCAGTTACGGCACATGATTGCCAGTATTCTTGGATAAACCTTTCAGAGACAAGGTCATCCGTGTTTGTCAAGGCTGGGTTTAAGAAGTGATTTTGGAGGATATTGATGATGCGATGGTATTTGGTGTCGAAGTTTTCAAGTTGGAGGTTAAGGGCATGGTTATTCATTTTGATAGGAAGAGGAACCAGGTTTTGACTGGTGTCCTCCACAGTTTTGGGGGTTGTGGTATGGGTTTGGGAGTTTCTAGATTCTGAGGAGGACATGGTTGCAGGTTTGTTGGAGGAAAGAAGGGTTTACAGAAAGTTAGGGTTTCAAGAATCAGTTCTTGAATCGAATCGAGGGTTTGAGAAAAGGGTTTATGGGACTTACTTGACAAATGGAACGAACGTTGAAAGACTAATTGGAATTCTGATAACTGGTTTGAGAGCTTGAAAGTTTAACAATGGCGGCTGAAGGTTGAAGACGACAGGAGTTCTTGAAAATCTTTGTAAGCGTAAAAGATTAATTTTGGGGTAAAATTTGTTTAAATAGAATAAAATAAAACACTTGAGTGTTTAGCGCCCCAAACGTCAGGTAAAAAACTGAATCGGTTTTTCACAGCCTGTGGGGGCGCGCACGTGGACTGCCAACTGCAAGTGGCACCTCCCACATTTGAAAAATTATATTCATAGGCGGTGATGCTTCGTAGATGACAACTTTTAATAAAAAATTAAAAAAATTAAAAACCGTACGCCTTCTTAATAAAATAATATATTTTGATTTTCAAATTTTTTTACAAGTGTAAATACTCTGGTTAGAGAGAAACATAAGTTTTGTAAAGAACCAGAATACTACATACAAAGAAAGACAACATACCTTAGGATCTCATACAGAGACTTCTAATTGGGCTATACATGTCCTCTGTAGAACACTTACTATGTTTCGAGGCAGAGGCTCTGCATAATATATACAGAGGCTCTGTCCTATAATCATGAAACGTTTTGAAGCAAAGGCTCTGTATAGTACATACAGAGGCTCTGTGTGACATGATCTGGTGCTCCCCGTTGACTTGAGCTCTTATTATCTACTTCATGTTGAACTATGCTTGTGGATCATTTGTGATAAGTATGGCATAGGCATAAGAATCTAGGTACAGAGGCTTTGTATCACAAAACAACTAGGACTTGAGTAAGAGGCTCTGCATATACTATGAAGAGGCTCTGTCGCATGGACCAATACTATAAACAACAAAACAGAAGTATGCATAAAAGGATGCAGCGCCTCTGTATAGTGCATACAGAGGCTTTGGCTTAGTTGGAAAGATTAAGCATACCCAACTTGCTAACTAGAAAATTAAACCTCTTTTCATCAAGAGCTTTTGTAAATATGTCAGCAAGTTGTAAATCTGTACTAAAAAAAACATTTCAATCGTACCTTTCTCTACATGGTCCTTGATGAAATGATATCGAACATCGAACATCGATGTGCTTTGTTTTTTAGTGTTGCACAGGATTTGCAGTGATTGCGATAGCACTTTCTGAGTCGCATAGAATTGGAATATTCTCAAACTCGACGCCATAGTCTTTCAGTTGAGTCTTCATCCATATCACTTGAAAACAAGAACTGGCTGCAGCTACATACTTTGCTTCAGCTGTGGAAGTAGAGACACAATTTTGCTTCTTCGAGGTCCAGCTTATGAGCTTGTCCCCAAGTAATTGGCAGCTCCCTGATGTACTCTTTCGATCAAGTTTACAACCTGCATGATCAGAATTTCTGTATGCAATAAGATCAAAACCCGAATGCTTTGGATACCAAAGACCCAAAAATTGAGTCCCTTTAAGGTATCTAAAGATTCTCTTTATAGCCGAAAGGTGAGATTCCTTTGGATTTGCTTAAAAATGCGCACAGAGACATGTGGCAAACATAATGTCTGGTCTATTAGCCATGAGGTATAGTAGTGATCCAATCATTCCACGATAAGTCTTAACATCCACCGGTTTTGCAGATAGTCTCCTTGTTTGTTATCCCCAAAGGTCACTTTTCCTCCAATCTTCTCTCTGTATGAGGAGAGCAACCTCTTATTTTCGGTCATGTGTCTTGAGCATCCGGAGTCAAGATACCAAATGTCCACATGCGGCTTCTGTAAAACAAATTATAGGGATTTAGGTACCCATTTCATAATGGGTCCTCGATGATTAGGGATAGAGGGTTTCTTTTTAAGCTTTGGAAGAGGCTTCGTCTCTTGACCTGAATTAACAGACTTGGCTTTAGGAGCCTTCTTTTTCTTCTGGATCTTCTTGGATTTAGACCTTGATGACCCAAAGATAAGACAGTTAGGGTTAGAGAAGTGTTGTTTTAACCTGAGCAGCAGAGAAACACATTCACAATTATGAAAACATTTTGAATGACAAAATCATTTATTATCTTTAAAGAATAAATTATTACAATCATTCCTAGTATTGGTAGTTCTAGAAAACTTCCTATCTAGATATGGTTGTTTTAACACAGAGTGAGTCTTCTCTGACTTCTTCTTCCCTACTCCTTTGGCCTTCAGAGGTCTCTCTGAAATAGAGGAATTAATGTTAGAGCATGCATCGGATTTTCCCTTCTGTTCTAGAGTGAATTTAATTGGCTTAGAATTGAAATTTGAGCCCTTTGATGCAGAATCTTTTTCTTGGGAGCTAATTTAACGCTTGATGCAGAATCTTTTTACCCTGTACTCAAACTTGGGAGCTAATTGAACGCTTGTCGTCATGCTTGCACGACCAGAACCTAGGAGAATCTTTTTCTCAGTAGGGGGTTTTGCAACCTCTAATTCTTTGGCAACGACCTCTGTCTTACTTGCTCTTTAAATAAGTCCTCCTCTGACTCAGAGTCAGAGTCAAGAAAATCCTTGTGAATATCGAAATACAGAGGTATCATTAAGAACTTGAGGTTCTCGTATGCAAGATCTAGAAGCTTCGTTCGACTTTTGTTTTGATGGTATTTCAAAAGTATCCAAGGAGTTACACTCAGAAGTATCTGCATGGCCTTTAGGAGGATAATTCAAGGCCTCAAGCAAGTGTTGCTCGAAGACTAGTCTTATCGTTTCTGTAAAGCCATACATTAATTTCGAATCCAGAGTTTAAAGAAAATTGCTTGTGGATGAACTCTTGATTTCATCTGGTTCAGGTTTGACAACCTCACTTTTAGTCTTAAGATGTTCAAGATTTGTAGAGCCAAAACAAAAAATCTCATTTGTCTTCTGTATGCATTTTAAATCAACTTGTGGCATACATTTTGAAGAGTAAGAGACGTTTTTGAATTTCAACTTAGGAGTTCTGGCTCAACTTTCAAGCTTACATCTTTTAAACGGTGAGGCTATGTACAAAATAGGAAAATCTGGTTTCTGTTGTTCGCCCAACCTAAACACGGATCCAAGAGTATTTTTCCTCTTCCAGGTGAGGTCTAGGTCTATATAACCTATCTCTGCTTTATCCTGTTGAGAATTAACTTTTTCATACACCTGCTGAGCATCTTGATATTTCTTAATTAAGAGCTCTTTTCTTTGTAAGCTTTGGTGTAGGAACTCCCTTTTCTTTAAAAAAAATCCTTTAGGGCCTCAGAGTTTAATCTGTCTCTCTCTTTCTCTATAAGTTCTGTATCTTTCTTCTTAATAGCCGCTTTTAATTCTAAGCATTCTGTTTTAAGACTTGTTTCAGTGGATAGTTTTGTTTGTAAAAGCTTTTCATTTTCCACTGATAACTCTTGTTTTTTCTATAGTCAGTAGCTCTGTCTCTCGTTCAAAAAATTGTTTTTCCTTTTCCAAGGATTTTCGTTTGGATTTTTCGAGAGAGAGCTTTTGCTGTAGATTGACAAAATTGTTAGTCAAAACAGAGATGCTCTCTTCCAGGTCGGAGTCAGATCCAGACTCGTTCTCAACAGCCATCCTACAGAAGTTGGCTTGGTTTTCTTAATCAGATGAGGAGTCACAGACCCAATTCTCCTGTTCTGCCATGAGGCTTCTTTGTGATCGATTGTACTTGTACTTATTTTTGTAGTATAGTTCATCTTTCACAAGAGGGCCTCTGCACTCTTTGGAGTAGTGCCCCATCTTCCCGCATCTGAAACATCGGACTCCTTGCTTCTTCTGGTCCGACGGCTCTTCCTCCTTCTTGTTGGGAACAGAAGGAGGGTTGCTTCCTTCGAAAGATTTCCCTCTGCTTCGGTCACTTTGTCTTCCTCTTCTGTTGAAGACCTTCATCCCAAATTTGCTTTGGAATTCCTTGGTGATCAGGGCCAAGGATTTCGCAAAGGCGTTAATATCATCGTCTTTAGAGTTAGATGCTCTGTCTGTTTCATCATCACTCTCCATGTAAGAGCCTTCTTTCCCTTCCTTGTCTCTTCTGTGGGTCTCCTTTCTCTGTATGGCTGGCATGATCCTGTCTCTTTTGAATCAGAGGCAAGAGCCAAAGGTCCACCTAGAGCGACCTTTGCGTTCTCCACCTCTTGTTCTTGAGCCTGCAGTGTTCCATATACATCGTGTAGAGTCCATTCCTCCAGATTTTGGTTTGCCTGGAGGGACATCGTTAGATTTCCCCATTCTACGTTCAATCTCTTCAAGAAGAGCATGTTGTTTTCCTCTTGAGTTCTGATCACATCACACTTGCCATATTTATTGATCAGAGTGTTGAAACGATGATAAGTCTGTTCTAAAGACTCATTGGGGAGTGCCTGGAAGATGTTGTATTCATTTAGGCATTGGGCATGACAATTCTTCTTCATCTTGATGCCTTCTTCCAACTGGTTGACCAGTTGATCCCACAAATCTTTGGCCGAGTCGTACGCGTCGAGTGATTGGAAGATTTCATAGGGAAGCACCATAATCAAAAGTCGTTTGGCCTTTTGATCCACTTCCACATCTTCATCGTTCCAGTCACGACGAAGTTTAGGTACTCGCCTGGCAGGTACCTCAACTCTATCACCAACAGTAGGAATCTGAGGTATGATGGTGGTAAGGACGTATGGGCCATTTAGGATTGACTCATAGAGTTCTAGGTCAAGACCCTTGTAGAAATTTATCATCCGGATCTTCCATTTGGGAATATTCTTCAGTAATGAGAGTCGGAGGTTTTGTTAAGGAACCGACACTATACATGGAGTTCCATGATTGAGAATACAACATTTTAGATTTAAAAGTTTAGGAAGAAAATTTTGACAAGAAAGATGATCAACTAAGAAACGATTTCCAGATTACGTAAAAGCAAACGTTTTTAAAATCGAGAAAAATAAGAATGATAAATCTTTTAAAAACGAATAATCAAAAGAAAATTAAGAGTAGAATCCAGTCGGATATCGATCGACTAATCAATGAATTTGATTAGCAGGCTCTGATACAAATTATTGGAACCCAGATACTCTTAATTGACATAAATACAGTTTGTGTAGAATAGGAATTAAGAACATCAATGTATTTCAACTGAATAAACAGAATATTCAAAGATGAATGTAAAACGGTGAAGAATACTTTGAATAACCGAATGCTTTTATTGATAAAGATGAACAATTGAAGAACAATAGTGATCTCACAAGAATACGCGTATAGTATAAGTCGGCTCCTTCAGGTACTTTAAACCTGAGGAGGAAGCTTCCTTATATACGCCTAGGTCTAACAAACTAAGCTATAAAAAAGGCGTGGAACTCTGAGCTGACTGGTCTGCATCCTTATCTTTGACTTCCCTTGAATAGCAAAGCAAACTTGGTCAAGCCGCCTTAAAGCTGTTAAACGCTTGCGAGAATGTTTGGGCTAACACGCGCGCTTCCCGTGAAGAAGGTAGCAAGAAGCTCTGCATGTACTATGCAGAGGCTCTGCATATGCAGAAGCTCYGCATGTACTATGCAGAGGCTCTACATATGTAGAAGCTCTGCATGTACTATGCATAGGCTATGGGTCTTGGAGTTGCTTCTTTAAGTCAAGCGCTTATGCTTGTTGGCGCACAAGGCTTGAGAGTTCACGGAGATAGAGCGCGGGCTCTGTATGAATGGAACCTTCACTATGAGTAAGAGCTCTGGTCCTTGATCTTCTGCATAAGAGCTCTTAGCCAGACATCTTCTATAGACTAAGTCCTGTTGACTAAAGTCAGACACTTCTTACTTACACTTTCGCAAGTTGGGGTCTAACACATGTGAAAGGGCATAAGTTTTGAAGATAATATAGTGGAAATAAGGAGGAATATAAATGATTATAAATTGACTGATAAAATTTATTTGGAGCTGGGTTTGATTTTATTTTATGGTGAAAAGAGGTCCTGTGATATGCTTGTTAAGTGCATTTTGTGCATGCATCATAATAGTTTATAATCACGTTTTGCATTTAGTTTAATCGTTTGTACATAGTATATTTTAGTTGATTTTTAGTTATTTTTCGTTTAATCAATCATCGTTGAGGATATTATATCGATACTTTTGTGTTTTCTTCAAGTTATGACAGGTATTTTGCATTGAAATATAGACATGGATGATGATGGATTTTTGGAGCATATGATCAATTATTATGGTGGAGTAATTTAAGAATCATGGTACAAAGTTGGATCAAAATTGAAAGAAAAGAAATTCATCAAATGCTTAAATGAAAGAAAAAAAGAAAAGAAATTCATCAAATGCTTAAATGAAAGAAAAAAAGAAAAGAAATTCATCAAATGCTTAAATGAAAGAAAAAAAGAAAAGAAATAGAAGGTCATCATTGGAGATGCATGAAAGTTAAGGGGCTAATTTGGAAACTCTTTTCTTCCCTTAAAAGCAGTTCTTTTTTTGGTTTTTATAAGGAGGCACGAAGCCGCCTTTATTTTTTGGTAACCTCTCTTCTGTCTTTTCATTTTTTTTTCTCTTTCTTTTAGTTTCAGGTTTTATTTACAGTTTTCTTAGGTTAATTTTATTGTTTTATTTTGATTTATGTTTTCTTTAAAAATTTAGCTTTCGTTCATTCGGATAACCGTCACTTTGGATGGACATTGTGGTATTGATCAATTATATTTACAACAAATAATGAGTTTTAATCGGTTGATTTTTCATATAATGAAGTTAATGTTTGATCAACTAGTTTTTATAAAACGCCTATAGTTAATTTAGTAAGTTTTGATACGAACGAAAGTTTGATCACAACTTAAGATTAAATTGATCAATGACTATGGTCCTAACATAAAAATCGTTAGGGATGTAGATTGGAAAAAATAATTACTTTTAGTCTTAATATTTCTTTCCAACGTACAAATATTGCGAAGTAAGTATGAGTCTTTGTTTAAAAAAGCTTTTCCACCTTGAAGGAGGGTTGAAGTAATTTTGCATAATAAATCCCATCATTACGGAAAATCCGAAGTTGACATTACCTAATGTTCATTAGTTTATTGTTAGTATTGTTTTCTTCCATTCTTTTGTTTTCTATTAGTTTAATAAAATCAAAATATCGATGATTTTCAATAGCTAAGCCATAGTCTAGAACAGACCCACGTTTAGTCCATCGCCTCCTCATAATCGACCCATATGCTATACGTCCGTACGCTTGCGGTTATAAACATCAATGCTTTTAAACTAGGATCATAGTGCATTTTTTTTCTATCTATGAAACCTGTTTGCATCGTTTTGTCCTGAGTTGCATATGGAGGATTGAGCCTTTTTTTCTATTGGTTGGTGGTTTATTTGAAGACTTAAAATATGTGGATCATATTGATTGCGCTTCTAAGTCTAGGATGTAGAATCATTGGTCAATTATTGTGATGGTTTGCAATTTTTGATGATGATAACTTGGGCCACATGGATAAAGTTTTATATGTTTCTTCTTGGACCAATGATGATGAAGATGTTTCCACTTCAAGTTTTTTTTGCTCATCACTTCGGCTTTTATAATCTTTTATTTGATTTCTCGTATAAGGGTTTAACTTTGGTGTTTAAGTGGGTCTTGAACTCTATTGTTGGGTTTAAGTTAAGTCGTTGCTCCTTGTTTTTTTAAGTTAAAGTGGGTCTTGAACTCTATCGAGGGTATGTCTTTCGTAATTATGTAATATTTGTTTTGTTTAATGAAATTTTTCCTGGCAGTATCGTCCCCTTCTTTAAAAAAAAATTGTCCCGTTGACAATATGAGAAATGTGGTGCATAGTTTTTGTTGGTGTCAAATTTAAAGAAAACATACGATAAGAAATGTTGTTTGTACGATTGTCTTCGAATTACTTTGATTTCTTCAGTATTTTGATTTCAACTGAATATATGTTTTTTGAAGAATATTATTAATTGTTCGTAATTGGTTGTGAAAGCATCACATACTGCTAGAAAATTTGCTCCCATAGATGGAGTGAAAAACCATACTGTTGTCTTGGAATACCTCCATGATGTCTCCCAAACCAGTAAGAGGAAGAAGGATAATCTGAGGAATAATCCCACATTTGAGGTATTTTTCAGGATCCTCGTTTCCACGGACTATCACTATCTGTTTTTCGCAACTATTATTTTTACCCTTTTTTCGTTTCAGAAAGTTCTGATTTTCT
The DNA here is from genome assembly GCF_001531365.2 of Cynara cardunculus var. scolymus. NCBI lineage: Eukaryota > Viridiplantae > Streptophyta > Magnoliopsida > Asterales > Asteraceae > Cynara > Cynara cardunculus. The sequence goes on from NW_020200858.1 coordinate 60,452, forward strand.
AATTTCCTTTTGCTTTGTGAGTTTTATATGATATGGATTTTTTTGTGATTAAGCAAATACCCAATATGAAGAACGCCAATTTTGACTTCCAATTTCTACATATATCATGTTGGAGAGACTACCCTTCCTTTTAAACTTGACGGGTTATTATGTAAATTGGTCGAATCTTTCTGCAATGTTAGTTTTCCCAAGTTATATTTCACTTGCTTTTGTTGGTCTTTTAGTTTCTAAGGTGTGATTTTAATTTTATATTAAACTGATTTAGTTGATGTTTGTTTGAATTTTTATGACTAATTGTTCATGGTACAATTATTAGCAACATACTTTTGGAGTTGTTTGTAGGTCTCTAGCATGTCTAAGTCCACCAGAAAAGCGGGCTTGGATTATCATTTTCGAAGAAATATGGTAGCCCAGACTGACTTGTTAAAATTAATGGGCGGGCATGAGCAATGAAAAAATATATATTTGGACAAGCCCACTAGGCCTGTAATATTTTGTTATAACTAGGTTAGTTGTTAGTTATAAGTTGGGGTTGTTTTAATTTGTTTTGAAAGTTGAGGGGTGAAGTTTTAATAATTGGTTTAAAACTTTTAAAATCTCCACTGCCTCTTCTTATAAATATATATACATGTCTTTTTATTTTCTTTTGGGATAAGAGTAAAAAAAAGAAGTTGGTGAAGTTTTGATCCCTGGTTTTGATCAAACAGAAGGAAGAAAAGAAGAAGAAGGTTTACGTGTTCTTATTTGAATTTTGTTGCCTGATAAAGTTATCATCTATTTGTGATCAAGGTGAGTTTTTATTTCTAAAGCTTCATTTGAAATGCTTTGATAAGAAACTTAAGGGGTATCAAAATTGAGTGTTTTCAGTTACAACTAATTGCTATTTGTTAGCATAATTGGGTTTTGATACTGAATTATCAATTGCGGGAATAAAGGTGGCATAATCAACACGAGAGGTGTATAATGAGATAAGAGTGACATAATCAGGAGATGTGGATATTGGGATAAGGGTGGCATAGGTGAAGTGTATTAGGATAAGGGTGGCATACTCAATGGTTTTGTTTAAAGATGAAGTTTGATCTTATGGGTTTGTTGTTATAACATCCTTTGGATGCGATAAGATTGAGTTTATGGCACTAGTTTGGTGTGACAATCGAGTCCTGGTTATCACCTGTGACAACATGATAAATATGGTACATTTGATCATGCTAGTATGAGAGTTTTTATGCATTAATGTGTATACATAATATGAAATGCATATGTTACATGTATATATGCATGATATATGTGCATGAAATGGGTGTGTATATATGAACATATATGCATGGTGTATGTATGCATGTATGTGGGAGTGTGAGAAGCCGACTTTCCTGTTAAGAAAAGGTATAAAAGGAGGGGTTAAGCCTCCATTTCTTCTTCTTACTTCTTTTGAGTGGCTATTGAGCTATTTAAAAGAGAGATTGATCGGATTGCTTTTATCAGAATTTCAAGAAGTTGGTTTTCAAAAAGAGTATTCAAGGTGAGTGGTTAAAATGTTTTGAATCTCTATGAATTGCATATTGAATTTAGTTTTGAAAGTTTACCGGACTTAGCTTTAAATCGGGTAAGGTGTTGTTCGATTTATCTCTAAACCGCCCATAGAGTCGTGCAATTTAGAGTTGGTCAGAATTTGATATACATAAATCGCTTGGTGTGTTGTTCGGATTGATATACCGGACAAAGGGTTGAGCGGTTTAAGCTCAAATCGGACACGTATTGTCCGATGTAGCCTAAAATCGAACATAGTGTCATTCGATATAAAGTGTTAGTGGGATTTGAGAAATATAAATCGGTTAAGAATATTGAACGGAGAAGTAGGAATACGACCAAGAGGTGACCGATTTATTTGTAAATCGGACAAAGTCTTGTGTGTTGTCCGGATTGATAAACCAGACAAGGTTTTGAGAGTTGTCTGGATTAATAACTCGGACAAGGCTTCATGGGAATGTTGTCCGGATTGTTAAATCGGACAAGTTGTATAGTGTTATCCGAATTAGTAAACCGGCCAAGGCTTGACCGGAGATGAAGTCCGGCCAAGTCTGTGTTGACCGGATTTGTACATTGACTTATGTATTATTTATACAAATTGTCATTTTTAATAATCTTGTATAAATAATTAGAATTTTGATAAAAATGATTCTGAACTGATGATATTCCATTAGAACATTTATGACTGCGGTCTGTTCTAATTGGATTTTGTTTTGTAAAAAGTTTTGTTGAGAAAATAAGGGTGGCATATCAAGGAGATGTGTACCGTGGGATAAGGGCGGCACATAAAGTAGAGGTGTACCATGGGATAAGGGAGGCATATCAAGGAGAGGTGTACCTTTGGATATAAGGGTGGCATTTGTATGTGGGATGTATCATATAACTCTTATTATTATATCCTTTAAGATTACTGTGATTTGGAATCTTTATTTCTTTGTGATTTAAGGATTTAGAATCAGAGTTCTTATTGGAAATCATAGTCTGGATGTTATTGAGGAGGAAATAACAGGTTTGGCCTGAAGCTTTAAATAAACCTTGTGTTAATAAAAAGGTTTAAAAGAGACATTTTGATAGACCTGGTTAGTACAAAACCTATTTGGGTTTTGATGTATTATCTGAAAGCAGAGAGTTTGGCTTGAAAAGTGAAAAGGTACTAGTAATTATATTCTTACTTGTTCATATATTTGTCATATATATGAAAAGTTATTTTACATAAAGTTTTGGTGATTTTCACCCTGAAATGACATAAAAAAGGGAACTCATTAGACCTTTTGGTCTAACCCTCGTTTTTGTGATTTTAAATATGTATTGCAGGAGGTGCAGACGGTAAGGGAAAGGGAAAAATGTAATATTTTTCCTATGTGCAAATTTGCTGGAAGATTTGGCCTTGCTATGTATAGTTTTGTTAGAAGAATGTGAAATAGTACAAGAAACTGTATTTTGAATTTTTGGACCATGTATTAAGTGTTGGTAGATTCTCGTACTAAGGGACCTATGTGGTGTATTAACATGTATTTCTTGTGTATGAAGTAGATGTTACATGCAATATATGGAATGGGGTGTTACACTTGGTGCGATGAGTTGTTGTTATCGCATCAGTATGGTGCGACAAGTTGGGTTATTGAATCTACCTGACGCGACGAGTGGGGTTTATCGCATCTGCTTGATGCACGAGAGGTGGTTGTCACATTTGCTTTGATGCCGAGTTGTGTTTATAGCATCTGCTTTATTGGACGAGATGAGGTTGTCTCATTTTGGTTTTCTCATTTGTGTGGTGCGACAAATTGAGGTTTGATGCGATAACTATTATTCATATGTTGACTTTTTAAAGTTTGACTTTCCAAAATTAATTTGGTATTATTCACCATGTAAAGCTATCAACGAATTACTCACTACACCTTATGGTGTTGATCCCAGATCTCTCAATAACACTAATAATCTAGTTATGTGTAACCAAATTATAGTGATTTAATGAAGAAAGTTATGAAGTCTCAAGAATAATATAAGAAAGTTTAAGAACAATTTTGAGCTTCAAAGGTTTTACTTTATTAGATCATAAACGTAAAACAAGGAGTAAAAGCCTTATTTTTACAATAGACCTAATCATCTATTTATACTAAACGACTATTAAGAAGATAACTATCTAATGCTACTTTCTAGCAAATCGTCTAGCTAATAGATAGAGTTTATCTTTCTCATGGATAAACATTAATAATAAGATAAACTTGAATGCCATCTGCTAATTTGTCATCTCCAGCTGTCATTCATGATATGATGACTTCATCCTTATCTTCAAATCTTCATTGCATGCTTGGATGAAGTGTTGGAAAATCTTCTAAGTGTTGCTTGTCCATAGGATTGATGAGGATGCTCTTTCCATCGCATCTTTGAACCTGTCCATTGATCCTCTGGTTGAACTTKTCCATTGGTCCAATGGTTGAACTTGTCCATCGGTCCAATGGTTGAACTATCCATCGATCCAATGGTTGAATTCCAGACTTCGTCGATTTTGCCTTGATGTCTTCATTGGTCTTCTAGTTCTTCATCACTTGTTGTTTTTCATTACTTTTTACATTTTGCATTGTAGGGTTTAACAATCTCCCCCTAAGTAATGAAATAACAAATAAAGTCTAATCTAGACACATATGTGAAGAACAGACACTAGTCTAGTTGAAAAACATCAAACTACAGTTTTTTATTGGATGATGAAATTTCTTTACAGTGCCGGAAATAAATTACATCAAGACAAAATGAGCAAAAATTTCATCTCATCACTAACTACCTGAGTATATCTCTTTGAAGCGCAAGAGTAGTCTTCGATAAGCAATGATGGTTGATATCTCATGTATGAGATGACTCCCCTCTTCCCTTGGCACATGGTTTCTGCCCAGTCTTTCTCTAATATTTTTCTAAAACCATTCAAGTTTATCTATTGAATACTTGAAGGCTTCAGTCAATCTAAAGAACTTTTTAACCCCAAACTCATTCTTGTAAACAAGTCCGAGTTCAGGTTGAGTAAGAACTGAAGCAGAACGTATCTCCTGCAAGCCCTGGAAATCTTCATTTGGAGGAGCGCAGGATAACCTCTCAATGCCTAGCCTAAGAGCAATTTCAAAATCGCTTTTTGCTCGGTGCTTCACCAGGGACTCCATTGTCTTGACAATAGCTCTGTTCGCCATTCCAAATTGTATCCCATGATCTTTCCTTTGAGCTGCGTAGGCATGTAACTCAATCAAGTCATATGGATTGAGGTTGATGAGATCGTTCTCGTTGAACACGCTAACTACCCCATAGGCTCTTTCCACATTGAACTCGATGTAGCGTATGGCTCTGTTGGCAAATGACTTTATTTTTAAGTCTATGACTCTTCTTATTCTATCGTTCGAAAAGACAGCTTGAGGTGGTTGAGTAGTCTGTCTTATGAAACGATGATGTAGAAGATTCATAGACTCTGGCGATAGGATTGGAGGATTGGTTGACAGG
>NW_020200858.1:65906-67893 GCF_001531365.2 Cynara cardunculus var. scolymus
GTAGGTGGTGTTTTTGGTTCTTCATCGGTTGATGAACTCAACACGATGGGGTCTGGTCTTGTGGCTGAGGGAACTTGGACATTCTGTTCTTCATCAGAGGGCAAGGCCTCTGGTTTCCTTGGTTGGGTTTGTTGGGTTGAAGGTGGTTGTTGTGGTGATGGTTGATGTGGTGCAGCGGATCCTGTTTGTTGTGTAGCCGCCGCCTCTGTTTTTTTTTAACCCTCATTTTGTTTTCAAAAATGTGCTTTAAACCTGAAGATAAGGGAAAGAGGAAGATGTAATTGGACGTGTTATAGCTTTACATCTGATTACATGTTGAGCTTGAGTTTTTGTAGAAATTGTGTATTACTTGAACTTGTGAATCTGTTACATTCAAGTAATGTAATTTCTGATAAAAAAATTGTAGTAATGTATATTCGGGACCAATGTGTATTATATGAAAGTTCATTATATGAAACATGTATTGTATATGCAAATATGGGTTGAGGTGTTACATATATTTATAATAATTGACTTTTATAATTAAAATTTACAAAAAAATTGAAAATTCTTGATATTTATCAATTCCAACTTAATTGTGACTCATGATAATTACATTCTTTAAAAATATAAAATTTGAAAATATAATTACCTGAATTGATCAATTTCTTATTATCTCATTTAGTCATTTTTTTATCGATACTCCATACTTTGCGAAACAATTTCTTTCTAAAGAATGTATACGTCTAATTTTAAGTTCGAAAAATTGTTATGTATTTTGAATTATTTTACATAACTTGTGATTTTATATAAGTTTTGTTTTCATAAAAATATAAAAAAAGATTTTTAAGCCCGACCCGTTTATAGGGCGTTATGGGTAAGTTTTCAAGCCCGTAAAACGATTTTGGGTTTACCATATTAGGCCCGTTGGACAAGAAAAGAATTTAGCCTGGCTCGGGCCCGAGCCAAGCCGCAAATGATCAGGTATACTAAGAACATTGCAATGTCCAAGAAACCAATGAATTTCTTTATATTTTATCCATTACTTCACTAAGAAGGTACTAAATAGGTATGAAAAATCAAATACCATGTTACAAAAATGTACATTGACCCATGCGCACAGGCCTTGATCCACGGAAGATTTGATACCTCGAAGATATGAAAGTGTGAGTCCACTACGATCAATCTTTAAGCAATCTTCTATGAATCAATGGCAAATATGGATGAACATTAAGCACACAATGAGAGGAGAGAGGAGAGTAAAAGTCAAGAAGTCAATGTATTATAAATCTCTCAAACTTTACGTAATATTACAAATGAGCTTCCTTACTAAAATTACACTAATACAAGCTTTATATAGGGTCAAACAATAACCCTCAAAGTCAAAGTCAAATATACTTGAAAAGTCAAACACGATGTCTATTTTACAAATATAGACAATTTTATCTTTCAAGACGAATACAATTTACATTGAAATTCAGTCCTAACAGAAAGACTTGTTTATTATCCTGGAACGAATGGATAGTCCACCTGAAAATAATCCAGAAAATCCACATGTTAGTCGAGGTAGAGGCCGGGGAAGGGGCAGGAGTATTCATCCTGAAATATATGTTAAACAAGGGGAATCAATACAAGGAAGTGCAAACGATGATCAGGACAGAAACAAATTCATGGATCAGGGTCAGGCCCAAAATCCTGAATATGTTACTCGAGATATCTTAGCTGAAGAAATGGATAAGCTTCAAAATACTTTAACATCTTTAGTCAGACATCATACCAATGTTGAAACTAAAAGAGTTGTTAGACCTGTAAATTCAGCTTTGATATTGATCTATTACTCTGAATGAACTTTAGGACGATTAAAGTGCAGCGGAAACTGTTATTCCCAGATCTGATAGTAGAACGATTTACAAAAGAAGTTTGTAAGAGAAAGTAAACAAGAAGAAGATTAAACAGAGAAATAGCGGCTGCTTTTCTATTTATTGAAAATAAAGATTACAGACTCTCA
>NW_020200858.1:69773-81391 GCF_001531365.2 Cynara cardunculus var. scolymus
TTGTCATCCCTTTTTACCACATATTGAGCATATAGCACGGTCTTCTTGAGCATAGTCCTTGGAGAAATTTTTTCGAGTGAAGTAATCACATGCTCTGAGAAGACCTGCTCTGGTGGCCTTGTGAGCTTTGAAAAGTGGAACTTTGCAATGGCAGAGGGCATACCTGTAAGCTCTGGGTCATAAGGGGGTTCTGTGTCCACAGCTGAGTAACGCCACCGCAAAATCTCCTCAACAGTGGTTACGGGCTCTGTGCGCACTTTCTGCATTGGAATCTTGCTCATAGATTCAAGGATCTCAAAAACCCTCCCCACTATGATAGATTCTGGTATTCTGGTTTCTTCTTCTAGTATCGGCCTCTGGGTGGACCCCTCTGGTAGGATTGGCTTGACAGTTTCTACCAGAGCGTCAAACGTACCCGTGGACGTTTCCTCTGGAATCTTCGCCATTTTAGAGGAAGAGCCTTCTCCAGCTCTGGGGATGGGGGCTCTGCCCTTTCTCACTTATGCCTCTGTCAAAGACGCCTTTAAAGCTCGAACGAGATCGGGGTCATCATACTCTTCTTCATTTATCTCCTCTGGCGTCTCAGAGCTTGACCCCTTATGTGGCGACTCCTCTACTGCTTTACCCATGCCTTTCCCCTTAGGCTCTGGAGATTTGTCTTTAGTGAATAGGGCAGCAGCAGAGTCCTCTATCTTTAGTGGTTTGGCAGAGGTTGTCTTCTTTGGTTCCTCTTTCTTCTTCTCCCCCTCATGACGATCATGGTCATCACCTCCTTGATCGTCATGGTTTTTAGTGGCTTCTGCCTTGCAAGTAGTAAGGGGAGCCTTCTTCAATCGCTTTGATACCAATTGTTAGACCTGTAAATTTAGCTTTGATATTGATCTATGACTATGAATGAACTTTAGGACGATTAAAGTGCAGTGGAAACAATATGAAGAACAAAATAGAGTAAAATAAACCAAGAACGTACAATTAAGATGATGAAGAAGATGAACACAGAAGAATAGCTTCAAAGGTTTTTCAATTCATTCAATTGAAAATAAGACGATTACAATTCGGAAGCACACTRAATACAAAGGCCTTAGCCGCTATTTRTACTAGTTCCTAMCGACCTTACTRACAAGATMTTGACGCGTGAAATCATCTAAGCCGTCCAAATAAAGTCGATTAAGTCCTAGTCACGTGAGAAGCACATGCAGCTAACAACCTTTGAAAAACAGTTGGGAGAGGATCTTCACAGAAGACGAAATCGTAGACCCTCTGTGAGCCATCTCAAAGGCTCTGCTGTAATAGACTTGCTTGTTCTTATTAATAGAGGACCATTTTCCAGAACCTCTGTGAGAGACATCAGAGGTTCTGTCATACTTTAATTGTTCGAATATGAGGCTTCTGTCGTTAGTCCTCTGTTGTATTATGTGGAAGATAAGCTTCTGTCAAGACTTGCAGAATACTTTTACAAGAGATGAATAATAGAGCTAACAAGAGTCGAGATAAATCCACCAGTTCCTACTACTGTTGAAAAGGGAGGTGATATTAAAATGTTTTTAAGATGTAAACCTCCATCGTATTTGGGTGAAAGGGATCATATTAAATCTATGTGTTGGTTAATAGAAATTGAATCCGCCTTTAATACCAGTAAATGTTCTTTTGAGGATAAGGTTTGATTTGTTGTGTCTATGTTAAAATCTAATGCCCTGTATTGGTGGGAAGTGGAATCATCATTAAAACCCGATATTTTGAGAACAATGTCTTGGATGGAGTTTTTTGGACAAATTTAAAGAGCATTTTTTCCCAAAAACTTCGGTTAGACAATTAGAGGAAGAATTTGAAATTGGAACAAGAAAATATGACATTCCATGAATATACTGAAAAGTTTTTGGATCATTCTTGATTTATGGAACATTACCTTTCTACCGAGGCCCTCAAAGTTGAAAGATACATCTGGAGATTGAAACCATCCATTAGAGAATTTGTAATAACGATGGATCCTGTCACATTTCCATCTTCAGTTGATGCTGCTAAAACAACTAAAACAAATAAGGATAGACAAATGGGGAAAAAGGTCGGAGAAAAGTGAAAATGGGAAGGATCGTCAACTGAATTTCATAAACCAAAGTTTGTGAGAAACGACAACCGTTCGATTAAAAAATTTAATGAAAGACCCTGTTCGAGGTGTCATCATATTCATCATGGTGAACAAAGAAGATGTTATAGATGTGGAGAATCGAGACATCTTTCCAGATATTGCCGAATACCTCAACGTTGTTACCATTGTGATTCTTCTAATCATATTAAACCAGGTTGTCCATAATTAAGATATCAATGATCATATTACGCCGGTGGCAATCAGAGTAACTTGGAGGTATGAGAAGGAATGAACTAGAAAAGCAAAGGGACGAGCCTTTCAAATGTCAAAAGGAGAAGTTGAGTAAACTCCAGATGTGCTGACAAGTACATTCTTGTCAACTCAGTATATTGCAAGGTGCTATTTGACTTTGGTGCAAATTACATTTTTTTGTTCCACCTTCATTTGTTGGTTATCTAAACATGAAACCTAATGTTTTAGTAGTAGATATTGCTAATGATAGTCAGATTTCTGTCACCTAAGTATTTAATGACTGCCAAAATGAAGTAGAGGGGTGTGTATAACGATTCAATTGTTTCCTATGCCCTTAAGAGAGTTTGATGTAGTTATGGGTATGGATTGGTTGTTGAGAAATCAAGCAAATATAGTGTGCAACAAAAAGATGATTCATATTGATCTGCCTGATAAGGGACCGGTTATGATATACTATGATCGACGAGACTGTCATACTAGTTTGATTTCTGTTCTGAAAGCTTGAAAGTGTGTACATAAAGGATGCCAAATTTTTTTGGCTTATGTGATTGATACTAATAAGTGTGAAAAAGCATACACTTTAGCACCCAATTATGTATTTCTTTCACTTTATTTTACACCTTTCCCAATCCTATAATGAGTCTTTTAGTCACATTTTATGGTTTTACATTTGGTGGAGCTAGGATGCAAGAATGGTAATGTCTTATGAGTTTGGTGAGTATAATGCTGACATAAGCATTGCTGTAGCAGGTGCATACGTTGCTGCAGCACTAGACGCTGGATATTGGCACAACAAGCTCAATCTCGTTGAATAATTTGAAAAATCAAAGTTTTGAAGAAATGTATCTCCTAGTACTACTGGTAACTGATTTAGATTGATGATGCTCCTGTAAGATGCCTCAACCTTTTGTACTAAAGACATCTTTTTTTTACCCATTGGTTAATAATCAATGGGTATTACCCTTTTGTACCTTTTTGATTCCCTCATGGTAGTATATATATGGGGGTAATCCTTTGAACAATTCAGTGTGCAACCTTTGGATACAATTGTCATCATGAACAAAGCTTCATAAAGCTTTGGTTCTTTGTTACCTTTTATTTATTTACAAGTACTTTTCAGTGTTCTTCGTTACTGTCAGTTGTTACAGCAATCTTTCTAGCTTTCTTTACTTTTCTTGCTGAATTTACTTTTATGTCATTTACATTAAGTCATTTCCATTTATGTCATTTACTTTTAAGCACTTACATTCAGTCATGATAGGCTAAATACCTTAGTATGGGTGTAGGTGAAAGTTGTGTACACCCAGTGTTAGTTGATGTTTGCCCGTTAATAACAATTTATTTCACTATTCACAAGTGGTATCAATATTAAACCTGGTAGTCTTTGACATATTGACACATGTGATTTTATTCAGATGAGTTGAACATAAAATTAAGACAACCAAATATTTTTACTAAGTGTGTTATCGAGGCTATGAAGAGTCACAGTGATCTTGTGGGCTGCAAAACTAGATGGTAAGAAAGATAAGTTCTGTAATAGTTTGGTATTGATGCATCACCAAGTGCACTTCCAACATATGGTCTAATATGCACTTCCTTGGAAGGTCGTTCAATCAGTATTGTTGTAAAGAGCGATTTATAAGAGCAATATTCATTACACTTCGTTGCAGAAATCCAACTTGATCTTGCATCCATACTATCTTTTAGTTATTACTTCATTTCAGTATTTGGTTATCAACTCTTGCAAAAACATTTTCTCTTTGAAGCTTTATTGCTTCCAAAAGACCTTTCCTGAAATCTTACTTTAAAGTTAACTTTTGTGACTCTCTTTGCATATTAAATCTCTGTGGAATGATATCTGATATTAATTACCATGATTACTTGTTTTGGAGGACACTTGTAAGCCATGTATACTTACATGATTTACTTGTCATCATAGCCTTTTGAGAGTATAGATCCATCCACACGAAGTTTTTGGCACTGTTGCCGGGGATTTTAGCCAAAAAGAGTTTTTCTTTAAGTTACTTCAAAATTTGATTTTTGTACCATCAAGTGTACATTTTTAGTGGTTTATGCCAAGGATACCTTACAGGACTATTTTTGAATTAGATCCAGACATTGAAAGAACCTTTAGAAGGAGAAGAAAGGTACAAAAAAATTTGTTGCCTATTTCTAGCTACTCCTAAAATGGCTCAAGTCGAACCTGATCTAATACCCAGTCCTGAGGAGGAGATTATTAGGTGTTGGTCCCAGTCGGATCTACAAGAGTTTAGAGGAAATCAGTTTGTAGAAAGGGGGGATGAATACAAATGTAGCAAACCACAATCTCCCAACACATATAATTCACATAATCATATTCATAAAAACAAAATATATTATTGTTTACAAAATACGAGTTAACAAAAACTTTCTTCAATACATTTATGAACAACTAAATTTTATCATTTCTAAACTTTCCCCTTGCCTTTATCCTGCGAGGTATGTTGACCTTCAAAACCGGTTAGTCCAACAATTGAGCGTTAGACCCAAAAGGTCTAGTGAGTGTACAAAATCTCATACAAAAATAATTTACTTTCCAAACTAGCAGTTAAAATAAAACCTGTATATATATACAACATTTTATCTATAACTTGTTATAGAATCTTTTCCTCTCACGGTTACACCGCCAATTCAAATCTTTCGCGGTTACGCCGCTATTTCATCTCTCTCGCGGTTACACCGCCATTTCATCTCTCGCGGTTACATCGCCATTTCATCTCTCTCGCGGTTACACTGTCATTTCATAACTAATAATGGAACTTAATCGAAATTCAGCTGGATATGGAAATCCGGTCATCACTGTCCGGATATGTATTCCGGTCAAATACTTAGAACCAAAAAGTGAATATCCGGACAAAGCTTGGACGATAAAACTCTAAACCGGATATCATTTGGGCGGTTTAAGGTTATATCGGACGATATACAAGCGGTTTAGATGAACCCGGTTAATACTTGAGCGATTTAAGGAGATAACCAGTTTCCTCTTGGGCGGTTTAAGGCAAATCCGGACACCCCTTGTCCAGTTTAGATAGAACCCGGACACTTCTTGTCCAGTTTAGGTAGAATATCTGGATAACACATACATGTATCTTAATGTGATTCATAAACAATTATAATAACTTGAACATTATCAAAACACTCACCTTATGATGATAAACGGTTTTGAGCCTGCGATTTATTCTCTCAGTCTTTCCTCTCAAAAATTACAGAAAACTCTATAAAAACCAACCCCTTCTCTTTTCACATACACTTGCTATTTATAGCAAGTGTATGCCGCCTTTTTATTAAAAGTCGGCTACACCATCCTCAACACCCTCACACACACAAACCTAATTCATATATATATATATATATATATGTATATTCCAAGAACTTGAAACCCGAATAACTTTTACTTTAAAAAATATATATTGATAGGGAAGGATCAATACAGATTTTTACAGATTGTTTGCAGAATAGACAAGGTAAAGAAAAACCTATCTAAAACAATCTAGAAATACACACAAATACACTTAGCAAATATAAGAGATTTGCTGAAAGAAAAAACACAGAGATGTGTTCTTCTTGGGTATGTGTCTTAGAATTTAGAGAGAAATTCTAACTTGCTTGTATGGCAGCTTTTGTGTCTATGCATGAGTGTAGAGAGCACTTAACTATTTATACCTACTGCATTTAATGCAATTCAGAAGAGGCAAAACACGTGTCATGCTTTTAGAGGAAAGCTTTTCCTTTGCTACAGTGAATAATATTATTGTTTATTATTGAGCAGACATACTTTCATGGAGTTGGTGGACACTAGAGTCGACTAATCGGCTATGTGCAGTACGATACTCTTGAGAGGGTATTGGTTTGTCCTTTATGTGTGGAAGGACAAGACAAAAACAATCGTGCATGGCAAGCTTCATTTGATCGCTGAATGCTAGAATAACGCTGGAGGTCTCTTCAGCATTCACTAAGGCTTTATGTAGTCTTCACACATATATTGACTAGATTGTAATAAATGAATACCGCTTCATATCACGAACGCGCTAGTCACTAATCTTAAGTTTCAGTCTTCGACATTCGCTGAAGGTTCTTGGGTGTGAGTTTTGTCTTCATGAAGTATAGCTATCGCTGTAGGATTACAATACATGTTTCAGCGATCATTGAACAGACTCAGTGATGATCGCTGGAACTGAATAGATAGAAACATAATACTTTGATAGGTAAAATGGATTATCATCAAATCAATGAGAGAAAGGATCAACATTATGCTTGCAAATTCAAGAACTGGTGGCATCATGGACTATACTATTTCAATGTTAAATCAATTACATCCTGGAATACATAGGCCCACTATTTGTTAATCCCAGATCTCTCAATAACACTAATAATCTTGTTAAGAATAACCAAATTATAGTGTTTTAATGAACAAAATGATGAACACTCAAGAACAATGTATGAACATTCAAAGAACAATCTTGAGTGCCAATGATTTCACTCAATGAACAAAATGATGAACACTCAAGAACAATGTATGAACATTCAAAGAATAATCTTGAATGCCAATGATTTCACTTTATTCAATATGAAAAATGTAAAAGCGACATTTTTAACAATAGGCCTAATCACCTATTTATACTAGAAGGCTAATTGGAAGAAAACTATCTAGTGAGAATATTTAGCTAATCTTTAACTAACGGATAAAGTTTATCTAAACTATGGATAAGCTATAGATTAAGATAAACTTGAAATTCAGCTGTCTATTTGTCATCTCCATCTGTCTTTCATGGGATGATGATTCAACCTTATCTTTATATCTTCATCGTATGCCTCTGGTTGACTTGCTGAAGAAAACTCTTAAGTGTTGTTGACCAAAGGGGTGATGAAGATGCTCTTTCCATCGCATCTCTGGTTGTTTATCAACCCTCTGGTTCTTCTACAGACTTGGTCAATTCTGCCTTAATGTCTTCATCGGTCTTCTGGTTCTTAATTACTTATTGTTCTTCATTACTTTTACACTTATAAATTATAGGGTCTAACAATCTCCCCTTAAGTAATGAAAGAACAAACATAAACTAATCTATGAACAATTTTGAAGAATAGAGACTAATCTAAAGAAAAGCATCAAATTCCAAATTTTCATTAGATGATGAATTCTTACAGTACTAGAAGCAAAAGACATTTCATATTAAGGCAAAAAAAATTACAACTCATCATGATCTACTTTGAGATATTTCCCAGAAGCGCAGAAGCAGTTTTCGATAGCTGAGGACTGTTGATATCTCATGAATGAGTTGCTTCCTATCTTCTCTTGGCACATGAGTTCTGCCCAGCCACTCTCTGATAACCTTCTGAAACCACTCAAGTGTATCGGTTGAATACTTGAAGGCTTCAGTTAGTCTGAAAAATTTCTTTGCCCCGAACTCATTCTTAAAGACAAGTCCAAGCTCGGGTTGAGTTAAGACGGAGGCAGATCTCTTCTCCTGCAGTCCAGGAAAGTCTTCATTCGATGGGGTGCAGGAGAGTCTTTCGATACCCAATTGAAGAGCAATTTGAAAATCACTCTTGGCTCTGTGCTTCACAAGGATCTCCATCGTCTTCACTATCGCTCTGTTTGCCATCCCAAATCTTATTCCTTGATCCTGTCTTTGAGCTGTTAACGCATAAAGGTCGATCAAGTCGTAGGGGTTGAGATTGATCAAGTCATTGTCGTTGAATATGCTGACCTGACCATAAGCTCTCTCCACCATATACTCGATATCCATTACCTTCCTTATCCCATCATTTGAGAAGACAGCTTGTGGTGGTTGGGTAGTCTGTCTAACAAATTGATGGTGTAGGAGGTCCATTGATTCTGGTGATAGAACTTGAGGATGGAGAGACAAGCTTTCATCACGATCGTGGTATAGATACTTATGGATGTTTTTTATCATGATGGGTTCCCTAGGAGGTATCTGTAGACTTCTCCTTAGCGACTCCATGTTCTCGATTATTTCATCGACTAGGCTCTGTGGAGGGTGCCTTGATGAAGAGGGAATGTCCGCTTGCACCATGGTTGGTTCGATTGGGGGTTGAGTTTGGGTTATCGGTTGTTTATTGGTTAGGGAGTGTGTTTGGGTAATGGGTTATGTATCGGTTGGCAATGGGATGGTTTCTTGGGTTGGCTCATTTTGGGGTGGTTCAGGTTCATGGGGTTGGGTGATGAAAGGTTGTGTATCGCGAGGGGTTGATGATGGGGTTAATGGTAGGTTTGGTGTTGGTGATGGAGTAAAAGGTGGGTTGGTTTCTGTTGGTGGGGTGGATGGATTTTCATCGGTTGAGGAACTCAACACGATGGGTTCAGGTGTGGTGGCAAGGGGAACATGTACATTATGTACATCTTAAGAGGGCTGAGCCTCTGGTTCCCTTGCTTAGGTTGCTTGGTTGGGTGATGGTGGGTTTTGTGTTTGTTGGTGGGATGATGAAGGTGCAGTAGATTCTGTTGGTTGTAAAGTTGTGGCCTGATTCTCCCCCTCATGAGGACCGAGACCTTGATCATCGGGGTCTGGATCCTCATGCCTTCGTCATTTGAGGGGGCGACTTGATGAGCAGGAGGCCCTGGACCTGTTTTTCTTCCACAGCCGTATGTGTTCGACCAATGTACGCACTCGATCCTTGTTGTATCGTTGTTCCATGGTGCGAAGAAGAGTGTTTGTTCGATCTTGCTATTGTGTAAGACTCTTCCTCAGCGTAGTGGTAGGCTCAACCGACCTGGTAGCAAACTTTGCACTTATCTCATTAAACGATGAGATAAGTGCCTTGGACAGAGCTCGAAGATCAGCTCTGGTGGAAAAATCCGTGCTTGATGTAGGTGGCGGTGGCACAAAGGTGGTGGTGGATTTCGATGGAGGATTGGGAAGGCTGGCAAAGAGATTCCTCACCTCTACAGTGAAGGAGGAGAAGGCTTCATCGAAGGATGGGCCTGCAGAGGGAGGTGGAGGTGGTGGAGGTTGGGGTATGTTGGCTAGTATACTTGCTGGGAGTTGGGTTTGGGTGGTTTGTATGGCGGTCATTTGATTGGTGAAGTAGGCCAGGGTTTCATCGATTGATGAAGTTGTTTGGGGTGGGGTTTGTTGAGGGAGTTGGGAGACTATGTTGGTTGGTAGGGCGTTAAGGGTCTGGAAGATGGTGTTTATTTGGGTGGTGATGGAGGCTAGGTTCTCATCGGTCATAGTTGCCTGGGGCGTGAGAGTGGCGATGGAGTGGATGAGCAGTTGGTTTCTTTGGGTGGCAAGGGAGGAGGTGGTGTTATGGTGTTGGGTGATGGTTTGTTGAAGCATTTGGAGACAGGTGGTATTGTCTCGGGTTTGAATGGCAAGGGTGGTAAGGGTCTGTTGAAGGGTGCCAAGGGATTGTTGAAGGGTGGTGGTATCGATGGATGGTGGGTTTTCAACAATCCCTTGGATGATGAATTTTAGGTCTTCCAAGGACCGCTGAACTAAGTCAACAAAGGATTGGAACTCGGCCTTTGTGACCAGTTTTGGCCGTGGGGGTAACCCCTGCAGCAACGGATGCTGCAGGTTGAGCCTCTGCTCCTGAGGCGCCTTCAATGCCTTGTGAAAATGTAGGCCTTGAAGGACTTCCATCATGTCCTTGATAGCCCTCAAGTGAGGAGCTATCTCCAGATGTTGCGACAACTTCTTCTTTCTCGGCTTCAGAGGCCGAGTAAGAGAAGTAAGTGTGTTTCTCCTTTGCTAGATCAAGTATCGAAGGGGGTTGTGGTGCACGAAAGGGAGATCAATCTGAACGATCTTGGGGTTCATCAAAGGTAGAAACAACACATGCTTCTGGGTGTGTGGGTGGTACTATCGAGCCATGAGGCGATGTGGCTCTTATGTCTTCATCGCCTCTCTGTTGGGAGAGGGGCGATGGAAATTGGAGTTCCTCAGGTAAATCATCTCTAGAGACCCGAAGAATGGCCTCTGGATGGCTGGCTGGTTGTGGGATTGGACAGGGTGGTCCTTGTTTAATACCCCTTTGGCCTTGATCGCAAGGGGTAGAGGAGGTGGTTGCCCTTTGGGAAGGGGGAGGGGGATGTGTTCGTGAAAGGCCCGGGGATGCACATGGAGTACCATCATCATCATCATCTTCATCATCCGATGAAGATGGCTCTTGTGCTCCCTCGCTCGATTCTGGGGACGGTTCTATTCGCTCTGGGGTAGTTGCCCTCGGTTCATGGGACAGCAGAGAGCATTCATAAGTTCGTCGGATCTCCATGTCCCTGGTATTACACTGAGCATTGCTCTGGAGACTGGTCTGTTGATGGTATATCCTTCCTTCGAGAGAGTGGGTTGATGGCCATGCATTTTGAATACGGGGGTGAATGGTTCTTCGGCCGGGAGGTCATGTTTCCACATCGCATCCCCTACGAAGAGAGCTAGGAAACGAACAGAACAGAGGTTAATCGCTTGCCGGTCCCCTGGAGTTTACACTTCTTGACTACCGCAGTGTGGATCTCATTGTATATGAGAAAAGCGTAGTCGAGAGGGATGTTGAAGAAGAGTCCGTACATGATTATCATGATGTTGATGTTGCCCTGGTCCATCGACCCTAGTTTGCAGGTGAGGGCCCTGTTCAATATGGAAAAGAACATATTCCACATTGGTGGTAAACACTGCCTTTTGAAGTCGGAGGCGTTGCTTAGGTCACGATTGTAACCTAGCATTTGGATGAACCTGAGGATGTCGGAGGTGGTGGGTGGCTCGGCATATTGCTTAATGCCAAGTTCCCGACGGGTTGGAATGCACAGAACTCGAGATACTTTTTCCTGTAAGATCTTGAGTAAGCAAATCATGTCGTTTGGGGCGTCAATGTCTCCCATTATTCCATGGCTTTCAGGGTCGAATTCGCAGGTCTGCCAGTACTGTTGGACGTACTTTAGTGGTACGCCATTGTCAGTGAGGGTCAGTGTTGGTAGAAGGATGCAGTTTTTGAAGAATTCGATTATGACGGCAAACCTGTCGTCGAACAGGGTGTTTCGTAGTTCAATGGGATGGTTGTTGGGCTTCATTGGGAAGAAGACGATTGCACGGCTGTCGGTGCCGGTGGATTGAACGTGGCTGTCGTTGTTGTTGGACTCGTGTGATGCGGAGGAAGCCATTGCATACGAAGTTACAGGTAAGTTCGTTCCTCAAAGTCTGTTTGCAGGTTTTAGGGAGCGTAAAGAGTAAATAGAGGTTGAAGAAGGGTATTTATAGGTAGGGAGGAGGTGGAGGGTGGG
>NW_020200858.1:81436-89704 GCF_001531365.2 Cynara cardunculus var. scolymus
TTTCTTGATTATTATATTGAAATAATCATGAAAATGGGAGTCGGTTGGGTAAAAGGTGATTTGATTTGGAGATCGTGAGCCGTCTTGATTGTACCTGCCATTTATGTTGGAGGACACGTGTCAAGGCGGGGTTAGGGAAGGGAAATTTGAAACGGTTCATGGGGAATAAGTTGTATATGGTGTCAGGCACATGTGAGGATGACGTATGGATTATTTGAAATAAGAAATTATTCCAAATAATATCTCGTTAAATATTAATCCAAAAACAATTTAAATTTAAAATCCCATCTAATTGTAAGATTAATACGAATTACGAAGTTTTGGTCTTCTAAAAACCCATGTTGTATAGTTTTTAGTCACAAAAGTTACAATTTTGTATAATCTTTAGAAAGTTTTTTAATTTTGATGGGTTTATGGATGAAAGAAATTTTGTCATGGAACCAGAAGAGTTCTGGTTTCACATAACCCTTTTGATGGGGAACCAGAGGTGCTCTGGTTGAACATCGATGAAGGAAGTCATTGATGAAATGTTGGATTGCATGATTAAGAAGCCTTGAATGACAAACTAGAGCTTCTGTATAAGCATGGGCAATCCATTATGTAGAACCAGAGGGGCTCTGGTTAAATACACATGGTGTATTCATTATTTATGTAGCATTTATGTGTCCAGAGGCTCTGGATAGTAGAACCAGAGGCTCTGGTATGGAAAATGCATGTGTATAATGGAGTTTCATGATGAATGAATAGCTCGGCCTCAAATGATGCATGAAGATTGGTTTTGAGTTTTAAAAAACTCCCCCTAGAACCAATAATAATGATGATTGAGGTGACCAGAGGCTTTGGTCTATACAACCAGAGGCTTTGGTTGTGAAGGATGATGAAAGAAAGGTATGAAATGTGGCTAAGTGTGCAAATGGATATGCATATGAATGGGTCTTTGAGACCAGAGGGCTCTGGTTCCAAAAACAATGAATCTAGAGGCTCTGGTCTTTAGGACCAGAGGCTCTGGTTGGCTTAGAAATGCTATTTTTGATGAATGGAAGGTGAAGTGAACATGCCAAGTCTTATATGGGAACCAGATATCTCTGGTTGCAAAGGACTTGGAAACAAGAGGCTCTGGTCTTTAAAACCAGAGGCTCTAGTTACATGAATGAGGATATGCGATGGAGTTCAAAAAGGGGTCTAGTCTCAAGGGGTGAGAATCCAGAGGCTCTGATCTATAGGACCAGAGGCTCTGGTTTCAAAGAGTGAGAATCCAAAGGCTCTGGTCTTTATAACCAGAGGCTCTGGTTGCGAAGGTAATACTTAGCGAAGAAAGACCAAGTATTTGCTTTGGACCAGAAGTCTCTAGTTCCAAAGGCGATGAAAAATATTTGAGCCATATTAAAAAATTTCTTCATGACCAGAGGCTCTGGTCTTTAGAACCAGAGACGCTGGTTTGGAGTACTTTATTGATTTTAGCTAATTTCTTTGTATCACTTGTAGGCATAACCACGAGATATTGAGAATCTCTAATTTGAATACTTATTGCCTTTAAGTGGTGAGATTCAGCATACCCATCTTGCTTACTAGGAATAAAAATCTTTTCTAATCAAGAGCTTTTGTGAAAATGTCAGAGAGTTGAATCTCAGTGGGAACAAAGTACATTTCTATATTGCCTTTTTCAACATTGTCTTTCAGAAAATGGTACCTTACATCGATGTGTTTGGTCTTGGAATGCTGCACTGGGTTTGCAAAGATTGCTATGGGACTCTTGGAGTCACAGAGGATGGGGATTTTGTCATAATGGAATCCATAGTCCTTAAGCTGAGTCTTCATCCAGAGAACTTGTGAACAACAACTAGCAGCAGCAACATATTCTCCTTCTGCTGTAGAGGTTGAGACACAATTTTGTTTTATGGAAGTCCAACTTACCAGCTTGTCCCCCAAGAGTTGACAGCTTCCATACGTGCTCTTTCTATCAAGTTTGCAACCTGCATGATCTGAGAATAGCCCAGAAAGATCCCTTCATTAGCTTTCTTGTCGAACTTGCTAAGATATTCTCTATCATTGAGTACAAAGCATTTGCACCCAAAGAYATGAAAATATTTGACATTTGGTCTTCTTTGGTTGATGAGCTCATAAGGTGTCTTCTGGTGCCTCTTGTTGATGATTGATCGATTCTGGGTGAAGCATGCAGTGAAAATAGCTTCAGCCCAGAATGTGATGGGTAACTCCGATGAAGCAAGCATGGTTCTTGCTGCTTCCACGAGGGTTCTGTTCCTTCGCTCCACCACTCCATTCTGTTGTGGAGTTCTAGCTGCTGAAAAGTTTTGTGAAATGCCTTCACTGATGAGGTATTCATCGATTATGACATTTTTGAATTCAGTTCCATTGTCGCTTCTAACCTTTATTAGTTTTTGTTGTAGAAGGACTTGGAGCCTTTTCATCACTCCAATGAGTAGGTCTAGAACACCTGATTTCTTCTTTACAAATTCAACCCAGGTGTATCTGGAGTATTCATCAACCAGTACTAACATGTACTTCTTTCTAGAGAGACTTTGAGTTGATATAGGCCCACAGAGGTCTATATATACCATGTCCAAGGGCTTGGTGCAGGAGGTTTCTGACTTGGTTTTATGTGAGGCCCGTCTTAGCTTTCCCGTCTCACAGGATGAACAAAGATGATCTTTTTCAAATTTGAGATCCGGAATTCCCTTAACCAACTTCTGTGTGGCTAGTTTTCGTAGTGCATCAAAGTTGAGATGCGAGAACTTTTGATGCCATAGCCAATTTTCATCGCTCTTATGAGACACAAGACAAAGGGTGTCTTGTCCCATAGAGGATTCAAAATCTAGAAGATAGAGATTTCCTTCTCTTTTTGCCTTGATGATTGTTTGACCGGGCTTTGTTTTTGTGGTATAGAAACCTTTGCGAAATCTGACTTCAAGACCCTTGTCGCAGAACTGGCTTATGCTTAGTAAGTTGTGCTTCAAACCTTCAACATAAGCCACTTTGCTGATGGAGATGTTGCCTTTGATGAGAGTGCCATATCCCTTGATTGTACCATTGTTGTTGTCTCCAAAAGTCACAGATTTTTCGATGAAGAAGGATAGCTGACTTTTATCACCAGTCATATGCCTGGAGCAACCTGAATCCATGTACCATGGTTGCACATGCTGGTCCTGCAAGACAAATTAAGGGGTTTTAGGTACCCATTTCTTTATGGGTCCACGTTTGTTTGTAGGGGGTACCACTCTCTTTTCATTTTCCTTAGCCTTTGCAGGCTTAGGTTGATTAATATTTCCCTTGCCCTTGGTGTTGATCCCAGATCTTTCAATAACACTAATAATCTAGTTAARAATAACCAAATTATAGTGTTTTAATGGAAAAAGTGATGAACACTCAAGAATGAATTATAAACAATAAAGAACAGTCTTGAGCGTCAAAGGTTTCACTTTATTGAAAAGAAAAACATAAAATAAGACATTTAGTACAATAGGCCTAATCACCTATTTATACTAGAAAGCTAATTAGAAGATAACTATCTAACGAGACTTTTTAGCTAATCTTCTATTAACAGATAATGTTTATCTAAATTGTTGATAAACTTTAATATTAAGATGAACTTGAAGTGTAGTTGTCGACTTGTCATCTCCAACTGTCTTCCATGATATGATGAATCATCCTTATCTTTAAATCTTCATCGTATGCCTCTGGATGAAATGTTGAATAATTCTCTTAAGTGTTGTTGACCAGAGGGGCGATGAAGATGCTCTTTCCATCGCATCCCTGGTCATCCATCGGCCCTCTGGTTGTTCACCAGACAATTCTGCCTTGATGTCTTCATCGGTCTTCTGGTTCTTCATCACTTATTGTTTTTCATTACTTTTTCACTYTATGAATTATGGGRYTTAACAATCTCCCCTTAAGTAATGAAAGAACAAACATAGACTAATCTAGAAACAATTGTGAAGAACAAAGACTAATCTAATAGAAAAACATCAAATTCCAAATTTTCATTGGATGATGAAATTCTTACAATACTGGAATCAAAAGACATCATTTTAAAGCACAAGCTTATAACTCATCATGATCTACCTTGAAATATATCTCTAAAGCGCTGAAGCATTTTTCAATAGCCGATGACTGTCGATATCTCATGGATGAGTTGACTCCCTTCTTCTCTTGACACGTGATTTCTACCCAGTCTTTCTCTGATGACTTTCTGAAACCATTCAAGTGTATCCAATGAATACTTGAATGCCTCAGTTAGTCTGAAGAATTTCTTTTCCCCGAACTCATTCTTGTAAACAAGTCCAAGTTCGGGTTGAGTTAAGACTGGAGTCTTCGTTTGGTGGAGCGCGGGAAAGTCTTTTGATGCCTAAGCGAAGAGCAACCACTCTGTTCGCCATTCCAAACCTGATGACGTGGTCCTGCCTTTGAGCCGTGTATGCGTATAATTCAATCAAGTCATAGGGATTGAGGTTGATGAGGTTATTTTCGTTAAACACGCTAATTTGCCCATATGCTCCTTCCACTGTGAACTCGATGTATTAAATGGCTCTATTGGTGAAGGTCTTCACTTTTAGATCCATGACCCTCCTTATCCCATCGTCCGACAAGACAGCCTGTGGTACTTGTGTGGTCTGTCTAATGAACCTATGGTGTAAGAGGTCCATGGACTCGGGCGATAAAATCAGAGGATTGATGGTCAAACTTTCATCGCGGTCTTGGTACAAGTATTGATGGATGTTTTCCATCATAATGGGTTCCCTGGGTGGCAACACTGGACGTCTCCGCAACGACTCCATGTTCTGTATAATCTCATCAACCAAGCTCTGCGAAGGTTGCCTTAAGGAAGAGGGAATATCCGCTTGCACCACGGGTGGTTGGGTTGAGGGTTGTTTGGCTTGGTGAAGATATGTTTTCTCGTTGGGTTGATTCGGCTTGGGTTGGTTCTGGTTTATTGGGTTCGGTTTGTGTAGTTTCTGGTTCATGGGGTTCTCTTTGGGTTTGAGGTTGTTGGGGTGATGAAGGTTGGCTTATTATTGGTTCTGGTTGTATGGATAAGGTGGTGAAGGGTTCTGTGGTGCGAGGAGTTGGTGAAGGAGTTAAGGGTAGGTTTGGTGTAGGTGATGGAGTAAAAGGTGGAGAGGTTGGGTTTTCATCGGTTGATGAACTCAACATGATGGGTTTTGGGGTTGTAGCGAAGGGAACATGTACATTTTATACATCTTCAGAGGGCAGAGCCTCTGGTTCCCTTGCTTGGGTTCCTTCAGTTGAGGGTGGTGGTTGAGTTTGTGATGGTGGTGGTTGTGGTGCAGCGGATTCCAAGACCTTGATCATCGGGGTCTTGGTCTTCATGTCGTGGCCTCTTGTGTTGGCGGCTGCTGGAGCAAGAGGCTCTTCTCCTCTTCTTCTTTTTGTCCTTCCTGAAGGATGCAAGATACGCCTTCAGGGCTGCTTGTCTTTGGCTCTCCTCCATCGTTTGAAGGAGAGAAGTGGTGCGCCTTTGTTCATCGGCCAGGTTCTGGGAGAGAACCCTGGTCGGATGGATGGTGCGATGAACGAATTTGGCACTAATCTCATTGAAAGATGAGACGAGTGCCTTGGATAGAGCCTGCAAGTCGGCTCTGGTTGCGAACTCTGTGGTTGATGAGGAGGCTTGTGGTGGCACGAAGGTGGTAACGGATGTAGATGGAGGGATGGGAAGGTTGGTGATGAGATCTCTCACCTCTGCAGTGAATGAGGAGAAGACTTCATCAAAGGATGGGTCTGCAGAGGGAGGTTGGGGTTGAGTAGGTTGGGGGATTTTGGCTAATATTGTGGCAGGGAGTTGGGTGAGGGTGGTTTGGATGGTGGCCATTTGGTGGGTAAGAGTGGCGAGGGTTTCATCGATAGATGATGTGGATGGAGGTGGGGTTTGGTGAGGGATTTGGGAGATGATGGAAGTTGGTGGGGTGTTAAGGTTTTGAAAGATGGTATGTAGTTGGGTGATGATGTAGGTAAGGTTCTCATCGGCCTCAGTTGCCTGGGCCGTGAGGGTGGCGATGGAATGGATGAGTATTTGGTTTCTTTGGGTGGCAAGGGAGGATGCGGTGTTAGGGTGTTGGGTGATGGTTTGTTGGAGCATTTGGAGACGTGTGGTATTGTCTAGGTTTGGGTTTCAATTTGGGAGAGGTGGCGTTGTAGGATTGTATGGGATTGTTGAAGGTTAGTGGTATCGGTTGAGGGTGGGTTGTCAACAATCCCTTGAATGATGAGTTTAATGTCTTCGCCAAGGACCGCATCACTGAATCGACAATGGCTTGGAACTCGTCCTTTGTGACCAGGTCTGCAATTGGGGTAACCCCTGTAGCAACGGATGCTGCAAGTTAGGCCTCTGCTTCGGAGGCGCCTTCTTGGCCTTGTGAAAATGTGGGCCTAGAAGAATTTCCATCATGTCCTTAATAGCCCTCAAGAGAGGAGCTATCTCGTGATGTTGTGACATCAACATCCTCTTCCTCGGCTTCAGAGGCCGGGTAAGTGAAGCGAATGTGTGTCCCCTTCGGTAGATCAAATATCGAAGGGGGATGTGCATGAAAGGAAGATCGCCTCGAACGATCTTGGGGTTTTTCAATGTCAGAAGCAACACATGCTTCTGTGTGTGTGATTGGTTGTGTCGAGCCCTGAGGCGAAGGGGCTCTTATATCTTCATCACCTCTCTGTTGGGAGAGGGGTGATGGAGAATGGGGTTCCTCGGCTAATTCATCTCCAGAGGCCCGAAGAATGGCTTCTGGATGGCTGGCTGGGGTTGGGATTGGACTGGGTCGTCCTTGTTCAATACCCCTGTGGCTTTGATCGCCAGGGGTAGATGATGTGGTTGCCCTTTGGGTAGTGGGTGGAGGAATAGTATGAGTAGGGCCGGGGGAGGCACGATGAGTAGCATCATCATCATCATTATCATCTTCATCATCCGATGAAGATGTCTCATGTGCTCCCTCGCTTGGTTCGGGGGACGTCTCTTGTAACACCCCAAATCCACACATTGCATATAACACATATTTCATATATAGAATACATGTTTTCCCCACATAGGTCCTCGATACAAGAGTATGTAATATAAAATACACAACTCAAAAATTTCAAAAGTACATGCTCTTGCATCCTAGCATCTATGCTTCCAAAACAGCTAAGCATATAGAGAAGTAATTCACATAACACTCTTTCCCTTATAATCATTAACTGCACACATAATTTTGAAAACATAAAAATGAGGGTTAGACATGAATGTCTAGTGAGGTTCCCTTTTATGTAATGCAGGGTGAAGATCACCAAAACGTTTATTTCAAATCATTCATCTTATGAAGTAAAACTAAAAACGTACTGCCTCGATCCATCGGATCTCTGGTTTCAAACAACATTTAGAAAATATTTCGACACAGGACCAGAGCCCCTCTGGTCTTCACGACCAGAGCCGCTGGTTTCACACCACACTTAAAATATAATTTGACATTTAGGACCAGAGCCCCTCTGGTCTTCACGACCAGAGCCGCTGGTTTCACACCACACTTAAAATATAATTTGACATTTAGGACCAGAGCCCCTCTGGTCTTCACGACCAGAGCCGCTGGTTTCACACCACACTTAAAATATAATTTGACATTTAGGACCAGAGCCCCTCTGGTCTTCACGACCAGAGCCGCTGGTTTCACACCACACTTAAAATATAATTTGACATTTAGGACCAGAGCCCCTCTGGTCTTCACGACCAGAGCCGCTGGTTTCACACCACACTTAAAATATAATTTGACATTTAGGACCAGAGCCCCTCTGGTCTTCACGACCAGAGCCGCTGGTTTCACACCACACTTAAAATATAATTTGACATTTAGGACCAGAGCCCCTCTGGTCTCTCTTCCAGAGCTTCTGGTCTTCACGACTAGAGCCTCTGGTTGAACCAACCAGACTTAGAAAATATTTCAAAACCTTTTTAAAACTTAAGACCAGAGCCTCTCTGGTCTCTCTTCCAGAACTTCTGGTCTTCACGACCAGAGCCACTGGTTTCAAACCATACTTAGAATATATTTCAACACAGGACCAGAGCCCCTCTGGTCTCTCTACCAGAGCTTCTGGTCTTCACGACCAGAGCCTCTGGTTGTACTAACCAGCACCTCTGACTCATATAATTTCTCAAAAAGAACTTCAATAAACTTTCAATCAATAAAATAGACCTTTTTATAAAAAGAGAGATTATAAAGAGTTCATGCTTGACCAGAGCCTCTGGTTGAACTAACCAGAGTTTCT
>NW_020200858.1:90481-92547 GCF_001531365.2 Cynara cardunculus var. scolymus
AAAACCTTTTATTCTCAAGAACAATCTGTTCTCCCAAAACAGTTTAAAACCCTTGTTTTTCTGTAAACTCTTTCAAACTATTTTAAAAACCCGGATACTGTTTAATTATCTCCAAAACAGTTCCAACAATATATTCAAACAACAACTTCTCAAGGCTGTTGAAGAACACAAATCTGTTTCATATTTATCAAAACCAGATTCCAAAATAACAACATCATAAAACTGTTAAAAACAATTTATCATCTTAACTTCAAAACTAATATCAAACTCAACAGTTGATAATCAACGGTAGTTTAAAAACTCACTTAGATCCTCAAAGCAGAATCATAAACCAAACTGTTTAAAACATTAATCTGCATCCTTTTTACCCAGAAACAGATTCGAAACAGTAACAGCTTATCTGTTGTTTAAAACAGTATAACATCTTCGAAATCCAGATTCAACAATTAAGCCACAAATACATGAAGGAATCAGTTTCAAAACTACTCACAGTTTATAATCGACGGTAGTTTAAAAACTCACCTTATCAAACAGCTTTCTTGATGAAAATCACACAGCAAAAGCTTTATTCTTAACATAGAATCTTCAAGAACACCTTAACTCACACACAGGTTCTTTTCTAAGAGAAATGATACTGATAAGGATAACCTTATCAAAATCTTCTTTAAATACTCTCACCAAGGCGGTGGAGGATTTTAATAATAAAACTTCAAAAACGGTGTAATCTTTTGTCCAATAGAAATAACTTTGGGCGATGGATTTTTCATTATAAAATTCATGATTTCTTAACCATGAAGATATGAGTTTTTCAAAAATAAAATAATGATTCCACCCGAATCATTTAAACACAATAAACACCACCTCATGTATGCTTCACACCACATGCATACACGTATAAATCATTTATGGCATGTCATCTTTTCACATATATGCATGCACAATATCACGTTCACATATATAGTTCATGCATTTCTACTTTGGTATGCATATTTCACGTAATCTACATAATAAACATATAAATTACCTCAATCCCAGGTTGTCTCAAACCTGGTTATAACATCTCTAATCACTTTGGATAGATGCCCTCGGTTCCTGGGACAGCATAGAGTGTTCATAGGTCTGGCGTATCTCAGATGTCGATGGAATGACATTGAGCATAGCCTGGAGAGTGGGCGGTTCATGGTGTAACCCTCCTTCGAGAGGGTTGGTCGATGGTCATGCATCTTGTAAACAGGAGTGAAGGGCTCCTCAGCAGGTAATCCATGTTTCCTCATTGCATCCCCAATGAAGATGGCGAGGAAACGAGGGAAGAGAACCACATATAGAGGCTTGCCAGTAGCTTGGAGTTTGCATTTCTTGACCACCGTCGAATGAATCTCATTGTAAATGAGAAAGGCATAGTCAAGGTTCAGGTTGAAGAACAGCCCATACATGATCGTCATGATGTTTATGTTCCCTTGGTCTAATGACCCCAGTTTGCATGTGAGGGCCCTGTTGAGGATGGAGAAGAACATGTTCCACATCGGCGGGAGGAATTGACGTTTGAAGTCAGAGACGTTGCGGAGGTCACGATTGTAACCTAGCATCTTGACAAAACGTAGAATGTCGTCGGTGGTGGGTGGTTCGTCATATTGGGCAATTTCAAGCTCCCGTCGAGTGGGAATGCATAGAACTCGAGAAACTTTATCCCGTGAAATCTTAAGCGAGCATATCATGTCGTTTGGGGAATCCATGTCCCCCATTATTCCATGGCTTTCTGGGTCAAACTCACATGTTTGCCAATATTGCTGGACGTACTTTAGTGGTACGTCGGTGTCAACAAGAGTTAGGGTGGGAAGGAGAATACAGTTCTTGAAGAACTTAATCATGACGGCGATGCAGTCGTCAAACAGTGTGTTTCGAAGTTCAATAGCATGGTTGTTTGGCTTCATGGGTAAGAGCACGATAGCGCGGATGTCGGCGCCGGTGGATTGGACTCTGCTGTCATTGTTGTTCGATTCGTGGGAGGCGGAGGAGGCCATTGTTGAGGAAGTTGCAGGTTTTTGTTCGTCAAAATCTAGTTGCAG
>NW_020200858.1:93737-95176 GCF_001531365.2 Cynara cardunculus var. scolymus
TCTTTGAGACCAGAGGGGCTCTGGTTCCAAAGACAATGAATCCAGAGGCTCTTGTCTTTAGAACCAGAGGCTCTGGTTGCAAAGACATGGAAAAAGATGTATGAGAGAATGGTTAAGGGTGTGGGAGAGAGTATAGAGGTTGAGCCTTTGAGACCAGAGGGGCTCTGGTTCCAAAGACTTTGAATCCAGAGACTCTGGTCTTTAGAACCAGAGGTTCTGGTCTTTAGAACCAGAGGCTCTGGTCTTAAAGACGATGAAATGAAGTATGAAAATATGATTAAGTCCATGTGAAGTTAGAAGAGGGAGACTCTTTGGGTCCAGAGAGTCTTTGGTTGCAAAGAGTAGGAATCCAGAAGCTCTGGTCTTTAGAACTAGAGACTCTGATTGATGTAGAGATGTTAGGGTTTGATGAAAGAAGGGTGTGGTGTATGCAAGTTGTAGATGGGAACTTGATATCGCTGGTTTCAAAGGATTTGGAAACCAGAGGCTCTAGGCTTTATAACCAGAGGCTCTGGTTGAGAAGGTAATACTTAGTGGAGAAAACTAAGTATTTGCTTTGGACCAGAGGTGCTCTGGTTCCAAAGGCGATGAAGATTGTTTGCCAAATATTAAACGAAGTGATTCTAAAAGTCCAGAGGCTCTGGTCTGTATGGCTAGAGGCTCTGGTTTAGGATACTTGCAGTTTATGGCAAATATTTTATATATCACTTATAGGCATAACCATGAGATATTGAAAATCTCTTATATATATATATATATATATATTGCTTTTAAGTGGTGAGATTCAGCATACCCATCTTGCTGACTAAGAATAAAAATATTTTCTCATCAAGAGCTTTTGTGAAAATGTCAGCAAGTTGAATCTCAGTGGGGACAAAATACATTTCTATATTCCCTTTTTCAACATTGTCTTTCAAAAAATGGTACCTTACATCGATGTGCTTGGTCTTGGAATGCTGCACTGGGTTTGCAGAGATTGCTATGGCACTCTTGGAGTCACAGAGAATAGGGACTTTGTCATAATGGAAACCATAGTCCTTGAGCTGAGTCTTCATCCAGAGAACTTGTGAACAACAACTAGCAACAACAACATACTTTGCTTCTGCTGTGGATGTTGAAACACAATTTTGTTTTCTGGATGTCCAACTTACCAGCTTTTCCCCCAAGAGTTGACAACTTCCAGACGTGCTCTTTCTATCAAGTTTGCAACTTGCATGATCTGCATCTGTGTAGGCTATTAGATCAAAGCCAGAGTTCTTTGGATACCCGAGACCCAATGATGGAGTTCCCTTGAGGTATCTAAAGATCCTCTTTACTGCAGAGAGATATGATTCTTTGGGATTTGATTGATATCTTGCACAAAGACATGTAGCAAACATAATATCTGGTCTACTAGCAGTTAGATACAGGAGTGATCCAATCATGCCTCTGTAGGTTGT
>NW_020200858.1:99166-103433 GCF_001531365.2 Cynara cardunculus var. scolymus
GGTTAGAAGGTCAGTCTCTCTTTTGTAGAAACTTGCTTCTTTTTCCGCTTTTATCCTTTCAGATTTTTCAAAATTTAATTTCTCTTTTAATTTAAATAAATCTTCTGAAAGTTTTATAGCCCTTAACTCTAACTCAGATGGAGCAGAGTTGGTTTCATTTGAAGTAGACTCACATACCTGATCATCAGAGTCGAAGGCAGATTCTGCTTTGGACATGGCCATCAGACAGATGAGTGCTTTGTCTTCATCATCTGATGAAGAATCAGACACCCAGTTTTCTTTTTCGGCCATCAGGCTTCGCTCTCTAGGATTATACTTGTATTTGTTCTTGTAATAGTCAGCATCCTTTACCAAACGTCCTCTGCATTTTTTGGAAAATTGACCGAGTTTTCCGCACCTGAAGCATCGGAGGTCATTTTTCCTTCCATCCGTGTCCTCTTTCCTCTCGTCTCTTCTGTCTTCTCTTCTTTCTTCCCTCTCTTCTCTTCCATCTCTTCTATATTCCCTCTAATGAAATTTGGATGACTTCATTTCATAGGATGACTGGTATCTTTCCCTCTTGAACTCTTTTCGTTCATAAGGTTTCTTAATGAACTTTTTTGGAACTGCTTTGTAATCAAGGCCAAAGATTTGGCAAAAGCTTTAATTTCATCATCTGATTCAGAAGTTTCTTCTTTTGATTCTGATTCTACCACCAATGCTTTCTTGCCTCTCTTCTTGTGTTCTCTGGTAGGGGTCCTTGATATTTCCTTTTCATCGGCAGCAAGAGCGAGAGGTCCACCGATGGATACCTTATTCTTCATTATTTTGTTCTCTTGTGCTGCAAGCGTTCCATATAGATCTCATGAAGTGACCAGCCGTCTAGGTCCTGGTTTGCTTGAAGGGACATAGACAGCTGAGTCCATTTATCGCCAAGATTTTTTAGGAATAAAACATTGTTTTCTTTCTTAGTTCTGGAGTTTCGACGACATTGATTGATCAATGTGTTGAAACGATCGTATGTCTTCTCTATCAGTTCATCAGGAAGGGCCTTGAAATTAGTGTATTCATTGAGACATTGTGCTCTACGATTTTTCTTTGTTTTTGCCCCTCCTTCCAATTGGCTTGCCAATTCATCCCATAGTTCCTTGGCTGTGGAACATGCATCGAGGGATTAAAATATTTCATTGGGTATGGCCATGATTATCAATCGTTTGGCCTTCTTGTCTGTCTCTACCCTTTCTATGTCGTCTTCATCCCAATTCTTCTCATCCTTGGGCATATAGTATACAGGAATTTCCGTTGTGGTGTTTGTTCCTGGAACTCTTGGAACAAGAGTTTGTGGAATGTAAGGTGCTAGGACTGAAAATCAGTATTAAATTGTATTCGTCTYGAAAGTTAAATATTGTCTATAATTGTAAAAGTCATCGTGTTTGACTTTTCTTATAGGAGTTTGACTTTGACTTGTGTTTAGAGGTTTGACCCTATAAATAGGGTAATGTCTTTGTAATTAGAAAAAGGAGAGCTTATTGTAATATTGTGAGTACGTAATAAGAGGTTTGACTAGAGCTTTGAATGTTGACTTTCTCTCTCAAAATTCTCATATATGTGTTCTTGAAGATACATCAGATCTGCCATGATTATGGAGCTCAACATGAAGATTGATCAGTAAATAGGGACTCACAATTGGAATCAAAGCTGAGTTTGCAAGAAATCAGAAGAAAGGAAATCAGATTTTTGAAGACTTTTTGAAGATTAATTTTATGAATTTTTTTTTGTTCTTCGTGTTCTTCATTTTTTTCTTCCTGTTTGATCCGATTTTTGTTAAAMATCTTGTGTTTCTGTGTTAAAATTGTGATCAATCTATGCGTAATTACATTGTGAATCTTTCTTATTCACAAACTTTTGTGATTTGATCATTTCGTATCAAGATTTAATCGGTTTTTGGGGTTTTAATTTTTTTTTTCGTGTTCTTGATTTTTTTTAAAACCAGTGTTTTTGATCCATTTTTTTAAAAAGTTTTTTCTGTTTTTGTGTTTTTGATAGCTTTTGATCTGTTTTTTAATTTTGAGTTTTCTTACTTTTTGTTAAACCGTTCAAAAGCCCAATCCATTTTAAGCCCATCTGGTTTATCCATTGTTCCTGTTTTCATCTCTTCTTCATCACTCAAGAAATCGCAGACTCATACGGATTTTTCATTGCTCAACAGTTTCACAGGCTAAATCGAACACAACTTGACCGGGATACTTGAGCGGATTCGTAGAAGCCTTGACCGGATAAGTGACCGATTTAGCTAAACCGCACGAAAGGGTTAGTCATCTGTTCATCTACTTGTCCGGATTCTTAATCGCACAATCACCTTGAACGGAGTCCACTTTATCGCCTGGCATCACAGGTAAGCCTTTCTTTTAATCTCAGTTATTTAGGTTAACCTTTGAGCAGTTTATTCCTAAACCGATCACCTCTTGACCGGTGTTCATATAAACCGATCACCTCTTGACCGGTGTTCATATAAACCGATCACCTCTTGACCGGTGTTCATATAAATCAATCACCTCTTGACCGGATAAGTGTCCGGATAAGCAATAGATTGATTGTGTGATTGTTTTGTGAGTGATTTAAGCAAAAGACTTGAGCAGACTAATGACCGGATAGCTAAATCATTTGGCTTAATCGAATTTGTGATTGAGACTTCATTGATTGAGCGGAGAGTTATCCACACACTGCGTGAGCTGATATTTGAGCGATTTAGTGATTAGGGTTGAAAGAATTCTTGAGCGGATAAGTCTCCCGATAGTTAAATAAATTGGGTTGTTCGGATTTCTTAATCGCACAGGTAATCTTGTGTTCTTCATCGTGACCCATTTAGGCTATTTTGAGAAGCCTTGATCAGATTTTAACAGGTAACAGACAGCTTGATCGAATTTTAATTGTTGTTGTTTAAATCACAGTCACTCTTCATCTCACACAGACTGGTTAAGATTTCTTAAAGTTTATAGATTCATCTGTTTTTGAGAAGTTAGTGTAAATCGCCTGCTCGATTTGTTACTGTGATTATTGTCTTGCTTACTTACATGTTCAACTGTAAATCGAACACAGGGGTGTTTAGTTTTGTTTGCTGTGATATCTGGGGTGTGCTTGTTGTTATTGTATGAACAGGTTTGCACAGCATTGAGAGATTATATCCAACATGACCTTATTTTGGTAAAGTTCGAAGGATTTCTCTATTAAGCATTACATCAAACTGTGTGGATTCAATCTGAAAAAGAGTTCGTGCCATCAATTGTCTAGTACATCAAGGAATCAGATTTGAGCGGACTGTTGTTTTGTTCCTGCTGTTTCATTAAGGTTTTGAGGACTGATTTTTTCTGTTAAGACTTGAGCAGCAGCAACAAGTAAACTTTGCTTGTCGATTTTTCTGTCTTGCTGTTTCTTGCTGTTTGTCTTATTGTTGTGAGTGTTTGAGTGAGCAGTTTAATATTGTGAGTATTTAAACCAGGTGACAGGTTCTTATTGTTGTTTTACCTAAGAATTGTGTGTGTTTGCTGTTAGTCTTATTGCTGTGAGGAACTAAAGAAGGTCCTTGCTGCAGCAATGAGCACAGATAGTAGGTTTAAATTGTTCAAGCTAACAGCCTAACTGTGTTCTTGATTTGATTGTTCAACTGTTTTTGTAATAGGTACATCAAAATACACTTTGGAAGGTTTTAAAGCATAACAACGCTTGGGTTTGGATAGAGATATAAGTTGCTTGGTAGGTTTAACAGATTTGGAAGCCTGCTGAATTGACTTTGCTTTTTTGGATTAAGAACAGCAGCAAGGGCTTATTTTTATAATCTAATCAATCCTTGTAATTGTCTTTAAGGACTTATTTATGCATATTGATTAAGGGTCTTAAGTCAAATACAGGTTCTTTGTGACAAACAACAGCCTATTCGAGTTGATCTCTATTGGTCTTAATTCAGTTTTAACTGTTTTGGCTTAAACTGTATTTTCTGCTGTTTATATAGCGGACTGTGCTTTGAGCAATTTAGACTGAATTTGACTTGGTTGTTTAGTAATTCACAGCAGATTGTTTTGGTTCAAGATTATATCACACCGAATCTGTTACCAGTTTCTCCATTTCCAAGTGTTGCTGTCATTCAGGACGAAGCACAAACAGAAACTACTAGAGGAAGCTGCACAGATACCCTTTGGTTGTGAATCAAGGATTGTAACAGCTTGTAATCATATTAAGGGATTTTGTTACGGTTGTTAATTAGTTTGTAATTGAGTCATATTCTTGAACT
>NW_020200858.1:104633-106006 GCF_001531365.2 Cynara cardunculus var. scolymus
TTATTTTAGAAAAACAGGTGGTTCAATTGGAAAAGACTTTAATAGAAGAAAGACTTTCATTTAATAAACTAAAACAAGAATTTTTAGATAAAATTGAATCTTTAGAAAATTCTATAAAGAAAACGGAACATGCTGAGTCTGAGTATTTTTCGTGCGACAAGTCTTTAAGTGAAGCTAATGACTCAGAAGAAATAAATGCTTTTAATGAAGAAATAATTTTTTCAAAAATTTTACATTCAGATGTTTGTTTAGATGATGAAGTTGATAAGTTTAATTTTACAACGGATTTACCCAGTTATGAAGATTTTATTGTTAAAAACAATATGACTGAGGATTCTGATTTACATTCAGATTTTCAAAACAATTTTAATCACAAACATGTTTCCGATGATGTTTATTATAAAAAGATTAAAACCAAAAAGAATCCAAGRAAACAGAAGAAGCTTACAAAGAAAAAGAAAGTTTGACATTCAAGTAAATCTGATAATTTTCTTTTTCCTTATTCAGATAATGCGTTGAGATTAAAGACATATTGGAGAGTAAAAGAAGTCGTCAAATCATCTACTCAACTGAAGAAGAATAATTTTATTAAATCCGTATTAAATGATTCGAAATTGAATAGTTCTGTAACAAGATATTCAATTGATGAATTATTTGATATTGGAAATAGTAAAAATTGTTGTTCTCCAAGTAGAGTAAATGAATTATTTCAGTCTTTTACTTCTTTTAGACCTTACCATTCCATGCATTATGTGATATCTTATGTATCTAAACGTGCTGAAAAGAAAATATCTCATAGAAATAAATGGTTTAGAAATTACAACATACCCCAACCTGATAGTAACAATATAGGACCCAAGTTCGTTTGGGTACCAAAATCTACTTAATCTGGTTTTGTAGGTGTGTCAATTTTGTGCTAATCAGAACATCATTTCAGTGATACACCAATGCAGGGGGAGTTGTAATTGATTTCAAACGAGGCTTCTGAACATTTCAGTTCAGAACCCGTGCTTTACCGAGTGTGGTTTCTAAACACTCAGTTTAGAACCCGTACTTAAAATGTTTTCATCAAATTTTTTAAATTTTTTTGAGCTTAATTGATTCATTACTTAAATCTACTTTCTAGGGGGAGTTCTCTAGAATTTTTGAATAAATGTTTTTGAAAATGGAACTGTTTTCTGAAACGAGTATATTTTCTGATGTCACACCCCGCTAAAGCAGAAACGCGAGGTATGGCAGGTAGAGTCTCATAGCAATAGTGTATAAACAACACAACCATACAATTTAAAACATAGTTACATCAAAACTAAAGTTTACAGTCCCAAATACAAGTTTACAACACTAAACATAAAAGAAGTTTTGGAATTGCTAAA
>NW_020200859.1:0-2387 GCF_001531365.2 Cynara cardunculus var. scolymus
ATCTTCTGTCAAAACTTGCTGTGTTACTTTTTCGATACTTTTACATTCAAAGATGATGAGAGCTAACATATTATAAACATAATTATTTCAATAATTTGTTTTCATGAACAAAATTACCAAGTCCAATAGCCTTATTTTCAGTTATGTTCTTAGTTTTACTATAGCCGATTGATAGAGTCATACAAGAACCAATTATGCTACAAAGTCGTAATAGCCTATGATGAAACCAGATGCATCTCATCTTAATTGTCGTAATGAAACCAGATTCATCTTATCTTGTTCATTGAATTAAATTTGCATAACCCCCTGCTCATGCAAATAAGAAACCTTCTTCATGTCTGTTAGGACTGAGAAATCAGTATTAATTGTATTCGTCTTGAAAGATTAATTTTAGTCTATAATTGTAAAGTCAGCGTGTTTGACTTTCTTAGACGTGTTTGACTTTGACTTTGTTAGTTAGGTTGACCATATAAATATGGTTTAATCTTTGTAATTAGTAAGAGAGGAGTTATTTGTAATATTCATTCATAATAGAAGGTTTGACCAGAATTGAGAGGATTGACTTTCTCTCTCAATATTCATATGTGTTCATAGTGTTCTTAATGATAAATCCATGAATCTGCCATTGATGTGAGTTTAATATGAAGATTTGATCAGTAATTGTGGACACACAATGTCATCAACTACACCAGCAGGAGAATCCACATATGGTAATGAACCAAGATGCAGTACAAGATTTTGAACAAGATCTTACGGACCAAAAAGAAGATGTCTCAACTAATTTGAATGGTTAGTAAAGTTGAACCGGTAGTCTTAACTGAATGTTTAAGTCATTTGACTGCTGCAAATCGGTTTCTTCTATACAATTTTTTCCATATATGCATTTTATGAATCTTATCTAATTATGACAGTTCTTACACATCTATTAGAATTTATTAAGTTGAGTGGATTTCATTAAGTTGAAAGTTGGTGGGTAAATTTTGCAGTACCCGAGGATCATGCAAATACGAAAGATTCTATGTGTCATGAAATACACAAGCACGACCATCGACATATTGCAATGAACCCAAATGCAGTACAAGATTATGAACAAGTTCTTCCAATGAAATGAAACTCTATGTAAGCTGATGAATTTGGTTTCATCAATATGTTATATGTTGTTTTATGCACAGTTTCAGCATGAATTTGGTTTCATCAGTATGTCCCATTCTGTTTTATGAAGCTAAATGCACACCATGTTACATTATGTTTTATATGCAYAGTAACAGCAAGTAACATGCTGTTAATGAACCTAAATGCTTGTACTAACACATTAACAGAAATGTAACAGCAAGTAACATGCTGTTAATTAACCTAATTACACTTGTACCAGCACATTAACAACAATGTACCAGCACATTAACAACAATGTAACAGTAACATAATGTTACATCAAGTTGTATATGCACAATAACATGCTCTGAATAAACCTAATTACATTGTTATGTTTGTTAGATGATGTTAATGAACATATAAAACTCTTCTTATAAATGTAACATGCTGTTAATGAAACCCTATGTTAATGCACTGTAACGTGCTGATTTTTATGCAATGTAACATTTTGTTAATGAAACTACAAACTTCATCAAATGATAGGTATTCTTCCCATTACTGGATAAGGGACACTATTATCATGTTGTGTTCAATCTGAAGAACCCATCGGTTGTTGTCATAGACAACATATATCAAGAGGTGTCCGATGATGATCAACTTCTACAGATGTATGAATTCATCACAAACATTATGGTATGAAAAATATATTGAAGTATAATTGTATTCTTTATTATATGATATACGATGTGTTAACCATATCATTCGGTTTGTGTAGCAAAGATTGATGATCAAGCATTTGAATGTTGTTGGATATCCAGCGGGGAGAGAACTAGATGAAATCGGCCAAGAAAGGTTGAGGATGGATTGGCAGACACGAAACAACTTCGATGATTGTGGCGTGTTTGCAGTGAGACATATGGAGACGTACATGGGAGATGTGCGAACATGGAATACTGGCCTGTCAAAAGAAGGAAAAACACAAGAGATCCAAATAGCCTCCCTAAGAATGAAATATGTAGCAAAATTATTGGTGAGCAACTACAACAAGAAGAAGGAATATGTCGTTAAGGAAGTTGAGAAGTTTCAATCAATGGATGAAGGAATCCAAAAAAAGTTAAGAAAACACGCTGACGATACAAAGACTGAGAGACTTCGAATCTGATTGATTGATGTTCTTTTATACTTTTCGCATGTAGAGGGTTTTAATGACTTGCTTTTGGTATCGAATTTTCTAGTTTGTTTAAACATTATGCTATTGGCTAATTCAACGTTATGAAATGTATATGACATTTGAT
>NW_020200859.1:2697-4457 GCF_001531365.2 Cynara cardunculus var. scolymus
ATGGAACTTGATTCATACTGAATATATAATGCAAACCATATCCATCCAAAAATACATGATTATTACATATTCACAATATGTTATTGTAGAATGACTAATACATTCTGCCCAACCCATGTTCATCAGAATGTTTTCTAATGAACCCATGTTCATCATAATGTATTGTAATCACATAACTTTTTCCAACTACACAAAAGGGTAAAATGAAATTATACACAACTATATCAAAAATTTCTTAATGCATGTAGAAAATAATGCAAAACATAATGATCAATATTCATTACAAACAACATGTGGTGATTCCAGATTCATAGTCTATTATTGAAGCATCATTAACACAATTTGATGAACCCATATTAGTCAGATCCGTATGTACCCACATAACTTTTTCAAACTACACAAAAGGGTAAAATGAATTCATACCCAACTAGATCAAAAGTTTCTTGATGCATGTATAAATAATGAAAATACATAATGATCAATATTCGGTGAGTTTAACATGCGGTGATACCAGATTGACAATAAGAAAAATATGAACCCATTCTCATGAGAATCATATGTACCAACTTGGCTTTTTACACATACTTTCAACCACTAAAATGAAAGCATATTCAAATTTATTAAAAATTTGAGATTCACTAAATATTTAATAAAACCATTTTATAAAATGTAGTATATTTAACTAAAACACAATAGTGTAATCCTATAATGTGTTGAACCCTGTAATATCACCAAGAATTAAAAGGCATAATTTAAGTGGAATCACGTTTTGGACAATTCCTCGAATCATGTGTAGCCATTTGTCGACATAATCGACACTTTCTCTTCTGCCTTTTGCCATTTGTAATTGCTTTCTGAGCAGTGCTAATAAGTCTCTTACCAGTCCCATAACCTTTATTCCGTATGCCGGTTGGAGGTAGAACATCGATATTTTCTAGTTGAGATACTCCAAGAAACTCTTTAATAGATGTTGTTGTCTCTTGAGCGTGTGACTGTATAGGAAGTTCACTATCAATCTTTGTATCCCATTCTTGAAGTTGGTCAACAAATTTTGACAAAAATATGTTTCTCATTTCGCACTCGACCTAGAATACGTTCAAAATACGAATAAGCAACACTCATCAACCTCTCCTTATCAGCGTCAACTTCCCCATATCTGAAACGTGCTGGTAACTACTCCACTGGGACTAGATCGCGCCTCCAGCGGCGAAGTATATACTTATCTGGAATTCTATCAACCTCGTCATTTAACATTACCTTGAGAGCATGACAACATAAAATCCCGTTACGAACAAAACAGTTACATGAGCAATCATACGAGTTTTCAATCTTGCTCTTGACAACCTATCAAGTGAGAAACACGAGAGATATTTTAAAGTTGCATTAGGAATTATACTATTTGAACTGTTTGGCAAAATTGGAAAATTAAGAAATAACTACCGTGTACTTTGTGGTGATCTTAGAAGCTTTGTTCTTGTGTTATTGTGTACACTCGGGTTTCACCAACGTCAGTGAATCCATCCCATCCACAAAGCCAAACAGCCTTTCTTAACTCATTCTGAACTTCAAAAAATATCGTTCGTGTATATACTTATGCTGCATGAGCTTCTAATTTGCAAGGAGACACCAATCGAGGAACCGTGCTCTCGTTGTCACCTCTAGCGAACCATGTGTTGTCCGTTGGCTTTCAATTGCATTATCAAAAGAACGAAGAAAAATGACAAGATCGTGCCAAAAATATGCATACACATTAAAAAAAG
>NW_020200859.1:7032-23879 GCF_001531365.2 Cynara cardunculus var. scolymus
GTCGTTGTGCTCACTTAATGTTTCGTTTCCATCGTTACAGCCATCTTCTATTGTTTCGTTAATAACTGTGTTTGCATTTTCACCACCTTCATGAAAACCTTGGCCGTCGTTCGAAGAATCGAAAACAGTGCTTTCTTGGATGATATCCTTACTGAAAGTCTCGTTAAATGGCATATAATCCATAATATTAATACTGGGTTCTATAGAGCTATTGAAGAAACAAGAACATTCACCAATTCCAGTCTTATGAAATTTAAGTTATGAACATCCTACATCAACGATTCCAGCCATCTTATTCAAAGATTAGGTGCAATATAATTTCCTTTAATTAGTTATTTAATTTCCATAAGTTATGAATCTATCACCATAAATAGAATATCATTTATTTTTTTTTAAAAATACTTATAATAATCTAGATATAGTAAATGACATATTTAACCTTTTCAATTAATTAATAATTAAAAAAAAGAAATTCATTGATTGGTTGGAAATGGGTTGTATTGGTTGTAAGAATGGAGTGGGTTGCATTTGAAATATACCCTATATATATATATATATACACACACACACACACACACACACACACACACACACATACACATACACATACACATACACATACACATACACATACACATACTCATACACATACACATACACATACACATACACATACACATACACATACACATACACATACACATACACATACACATACACATACATACTGCTCTCGCCTGTGCAGTTATTTTTCTCGCGCCTGCGAGCATCTGGGCAGAAAGTTTTTGGGCCCTACATTCCCTTTAAAACCCGTTTTTCCCTTCATTTATTCATTTTGTTTCTTCACCAACACTTTTATCCTCTCATTCAAATTGGTCTAAACCCTCCTATTTCACCATATTTAAATCTTTAAGGAGCCTTCAAGATATTGGGAACTAGGATTCAAATCTTAATATTTGAAACTCAAGATCTTCATTTTCTTCATCCTTCTTCCACCATTATTGACCAAATTTTGGGGTTTTCTTAAAATCCCATTTGTAGGTTATTCTAACATTTCTAAGCTTTTATACTCGTCAAAATACTTTATTTTAGTTTCCTAGAACATCTCTTTTGGTGTATTTAACACATCTATGGATTTTGACCAACTTTGGATATTTTGGGGGATTTAGAGGGTTTTATCTTTTTTACTAGTAAATGTTAGATCTTTAAGAATGTTTCATAAAAATGAGTTTTAAGTACACAAATGATATTTTGGGACTTGAATCATAGGAATTAAGTATATTTGATTGTGTTCATCTTTGGGAGAGTTTTATGTAAAATGGTCACATTTTTTTAAAGAGAGGTACTAATACTTGGGGGTTGAAATGTTTTGAGGACCTTTATAGATCTAAATCGTTTGCTCGTTTAATGATTCATTCATAGACTTAAGTAAATGGTTGGTTTGGAAACCCTAGGTCCTTGTTGAAGATGACTTGAAGATGGTGAGATCTTCATCACTGGAAGCTAAAGCTTAGGGTTTAGAATCTAGATTTAACTTAATCTAGCAAGATGAGTTCAAGTTGCTTTGTAAAAATTATGTACATGCCAAAAATGTCCTTGTTTAAGTATTAACATGTTTTACTTGTTATTCATCAAATGTGTGGATTATTTGGTGAGTTTTGCATACTTAGGATATTTGGTTTTATAAATCATGTAAAATGCTTATATTTGGGTTTCTGGACATTTTGATAAATAAATCATAAGTATGAGTTCTTTTGATGATTTATTCTTTAAATGAAGATTATCTGGTGATAAATGCAATATAGTGTATTTGGTTGGAAAATATATATTATTGTGTAAACAAGACATTTTGGAAATATAAACGATATGGTTTTAATTTGGAAAATAATATATCCCAACCAATGATGTGTTTTTGAGTTAATCATGTCTTTGGAACATGTGCTTGCATAAACTTTGGTTAAATATTTTTTATTGCTTTTGATGACTTTTATGAAATAGTCAATTGAGTTGTTGATATTTTAGCTCAGTTTGAATTTAATGAGTCTAGGAGACACTTGTCTGGTTTTAAATTTCTCTATCTCGAGCTTTTGGAGTTATATGAATTTATGGCATATTCATTATGAAAATGACATGCTTTAAGTGCGTAGGTCATTCAGTTTGAGTCATGTAATTTTATGACTAGAATGCAATTGATTCAAAGGCATAGAAGTCGGTCTTAGGGGATAGGCAAGGGATGGGATCTCCTTAAATGAAACTTGGAAACATGCCTTGTGATTATTACGTGATTTCCAATTCATCCTTTACTATAATTTGGAAATAAGCATTTGATTATTATGTAATTTCTAAATCATCTATTACTGTAACTTGGTACATAATTTTCAATTCATCATTTACTGTAGCTTGAAATATGCATGTGATTATTACATAATTTCCAACTCGGCGAGCTTATTATCTCATTTGACTATAGACTGGATTTGGT
Source organism: Cynara cardunculus var. scolymus (assembly GCF_001531365.2). NCBI lineage: Eukaryota > Viridiplantae > Streptophyta > Magnoliopsida > Asterales > Asteraceae > Cynara > Cynara cardunculus. The sequence goes on from NW_020200859.1 coordinate 9,512, forward strand.
TGATGTCAATGGTTACTACTCTATAAGTGATGCTCATATAACATTGGTTTGTTGCTTACTTATGTGTTCCGTTACAACAAATGGTAAATCGGTTCTTCTCCGTCATCTTCGGATGTTTTATGCCCTTCCAAGGGTAAACATGAGTTGATTTTGTAAATAACTTGATTAAAGCTATGTTTTCCCTATTAATGTTTTATAGCTTATTCTTGGTCACGTGAGTATTTGATTTTTAGTTATGTATAAAAGGATGTTTTGACTAACGGATTTTCATCAAGAAAAATGGTAGGTTTCGAAAAAATGCTACTTTTACGATAAAGATGTTCCATTTGCAAAATTATGATTTAAATCGGTGGTCTTTCAGTTTTACCTTTCTATGATTATGATAAAAACAGTTTGAACTCACTAGTCTTTAAGCCTAACCTTTTTATTTGTCGGCATGTGCATCAAGTTCTTGTTGGGTTTGGTAATAGCGACATCGTGATGAACTGAGTGCTAGTTAGAGACATGAAAAGGTTCTAGCTATTCGTTAACGTCTTCCATATTTAGAGATGGCGATTGTTGTTGGATTTGAATAACATCCGACCTTGACCTAGTCTCGATGTAAGACTTAGTTTACTATTTTTGATGTTAAAGTTAGATTTGTTATTCGAGTTAATTTAAGTATTGATTTATGGAAAGAGATTTGTTCTTTATTCGATGTATTATTGGAAATTTTTATTCAGTCGTTTTTTTTTCCAAATTTTTGACGGTCGGTTCAATCCAAACAGCTCGAAAAAATGTTCTAAACCATAGACTAAAATGGACCAAACGGTTTGGCTATTTCTCAGATTGGATCAGACTGTCAAACCATTCAAACCTTGAGCGATCCAACGGTTTTTAGGAACACCTCCAATCCATGTAGGAGTTGTTTATCGTAAAGTTGTACAAACACTAATTTGTATCAAAATTGAATTCGACAAATGTCAATTGATGTAAATGTATTTATTTTTAAGAGTTTATTTATGATGATGAAGGATCGTGTGAGAATAGGAGTTAAGGTGAGAATTGTAAGAAAAATTTTGAACTCTTGATCACTTTTAATCTCAAACCAACCCATGAATTGCACTTTAGAAGGGAATTATTCCAGTGTTGATCTAGAAGACCTTTTCAATTATAATTGATCCAAGGATGAGAAGATCCCTTCTTACCTTTACCATTTTCACTGAAACCCAACCATATTTATGAAATGGTAACATAGACTTTATCCTCTTTGAAACAATATGACCACGAGAAGATTCAGGGATGAATACATATAGAGCGGGGAATACGCCCCCACCCCAGTCCATGTGGGTTTGGGAGAAGGAATCCCCACTGGATAAGAAACCCTTAGCTACCCATTTAGTAAATAAACAACATAAAGTGTATATATATACACACACATATATATATATATATATATATATATATATATATATATAAAGTGGGGTAGGACCAGAGAGATAGAAATCAACCATATACCCACAGCTAATATTTCCATCCTTGCAAAGCTAATTAATAGCAATAGAAAATTAGAAGCGGTCTGCTAACTGTGGGAATTGTTGTAGCAGCCATGTCACCCCTCTAATGGCAACCTGCATACACTCATTCAATACAAAAAACAAAGCCTCAGCCACTATCATATAGAATATATAAACCGTTTTATTCGTTTTCGTTATAATTTGACTCTCCCTCCGTCTCAAAATAAATATCATAAATGAAAAAGACATGCAGTTTTAAGAATGTGCAATTATTAGTTCATATGGGAGCTACTACTAAACAATGAAAACCAATATGATCACGACGATTTTGGTTCACGAGGTTTTTCATTACTTGATCACGTGTTAGTTATTTGACTAATAGTCAAACGCTACTTTAGAAATGTGCAACCAAACTTTATGAATTTTCAGGGAGGAGAATAAGGAGGTATAGAGGATTTGCAGGATTGAAAAAATGGATATTATTGAACAATTGCCGTGGCTTTATACAAACAATACAACAATTGGAAAGAGGAAATAATTGGCTAAAAATGTGCAATATCACAACAATTAACTAAATATAAAAAATACACATTAAATGGAATTTGAATGTGGGTTTGACTTTCCTTTTGCTTGAGGTATGGATTGATCCATAATACGCCCTGCAAGATGGAGGATCCGTTGGAGACTCCAATCTTGGATCGAAGAAAAAGAAATGGTCCTCGACCAAGTGGTTTTGTGAGGACATTGGCTAGTTGGTCCGCTGAATGTACGTGTTGGACCCGAAGAGTGCCATCAGTCACCTTTTCACGCACAAAGTGATAGTCCAAGGCAACATATTTCATGCGTGAGAGGTATACCAGGTTTGCACAAAGATAGGTGGCACCTGCATTGTCACAAAGAAGAGTGGGAGGACCCGAAACAGATACGCCTAGTTCAAGAAGTAGGTTGTTCACCCAAGCTAATTCCGCCGCATTTGCCAAGGCTTTGTACTCGGCCTCGGTTGAAGAGCGGAGACCAATTTTTGGCGTGCGGACTGCCAAGAGATAATGTTGGACCTGAGATAAAGTATATAAGCGGTAGATCTTCCTCCATTAGACACACCTCCCCAATCAGAGTCCGAGAAGGCTCTTAGATCAAGTGGAGAGCCACGTTTGAGATACAAACCGTGATGAATGGTTCCTTTTAAGTAACACAGTACTCTTTTTAATGCTTGCCAGTGAAGTTGACTAGGCGAGTGCATAAACTGAGACAACTTATTAACCACAAAAGACACATCCGGGCGAGTGAACACAAGGTATTGTAGAGAGCCTACTAATTGGCGATAGGGTGTTCAACACCACGTGAACCATCTGTGGGAGAAAACGAATCGGAAGTGCTTAGAGGAGTGGCAAACGACTTTGCACCATCCATTTTGAACTTGGTCAGCAGGTTTTGGATATGTTGGTGTTGGGATAGAAACAATCCATTGGAAGTGGAAATAACCTCTAAACCAAGTGATGTAGCATGCCGAGATCTTTAATAGAAAACCTTTGTGCTAAGGCATCAATAATCTTTTGAAGAAATTGATTGTTGTTTCCTGTAAGAATAATGTCATCCACATAGACTAGAAAGTAGCAAGTCAAAGGACCATGGTTATAAGTGAACAATGAGGGGTCTGCTAATGACTTTCAAAAGCCAAGGCGAAGAAGAAACTTTGTAAGTTCAATATACCAGGTGCGTGGTGCTTGTTTTAATCCGTAAAGAGACTTATGAAGCTTACAAACGTGGTTGAGTAAATCCGGGTGACATACCCGGGGGTTGGGTCATGTAAACTTCTTCCGGTAAGTGACCATGCAAAAACGTGGTGTTGACATCAAGTTGTCTTAAGGGACAATGTTTTGACAAGGCACTGGACAATACAGTACGAATGGTGACCGGCTTTGTGACGGGACTAAACGTGTCAAAGTAATCTTTATCATATTGTTGATGAAAACCTTTTGCGACTAGGCGAGCCTTATATTTATCAATTGAGCCGTCCGGTTTCCGTTTGACCTGAAAAACCCATTTGCAACCAATCCGTTTGTGGGAATGAGGTACAAATTCCCATGTGCCATTCTTGAGTAGGGCATTGAATGCAAGGTCCATCGCACTACGCCACTGAGGATCTTTGAAGGCTTGGGTGCGGGTAGTTGGTTCAACATTAGACGAAACAGGATAAAGAGTGGATGTAATGATAAAGTTGGGGTTGTAGTATTTGGGGTTAGGTTTGGGAGTTCGAGGAGGTAAAGGTGTAGGAGAAGCGTCGGTCGAGGAATGGTTGGGAGTGGACGGCGAGGAAAAATAGAAGATTGGGATGAAGGAGATGGATGAGGTGAGGTAATGGGGTTGTTAGGTGGGTTCAGTTGAGAGGGAGTTGAGGTAGGAGAAGGTGATTCTTGTATGGGAAATGTAGTAGGTGTAGTGGATAGGTTTTGGAAATTGGGTAGCGTATGGCAGGGGGTGTGAGGCGTAGGGTGGGGTGTTTTTGGAGGAGTGGGAAGGTAATTGGGTTATGATGGACCTCTTTGGACTGGCATGGATATATATGTTCAACAAATTCAACATGCCTTGAGTGAAATAGGCGACGAGATGATGGGTCAAAACATTTGTAGGCTGATTTGGAAGCAGAATAGCCTAGGAAAATGCATGGGGCTAATCTTGGGTGGAATTTTGATTTTTCATACGGTCTAAGCCATGGATAGCAAAGACATCCAAAGGATTTGAGTTTGTGGTATGTTGGTGATTTTCCATAGAGAATATCATATGGACTTTTGGAATTAAGGATTGGTGTAGGGAGTCTATTAATGAGATAGACGACGGTTTGAAAAGCATGGGACCAAAACGAGAGTGGAAGATGAGCATAATGGAGTAGAGCCAAACCTGTTTCAACGATATGATGGTGACATCTTTCAGCGATACCGTTTTGTTCCGGTGTAGGGGTAAAATGAGATATGCCTTGAGCTTGTAGATATGGACTGAGACCTATATATTCACCACCATTGTCGGTGAAGATAGAGATCAAAGGAGTTTTGAAGTACTTTTCAACCAACCTTTTGAGCTGTGGAAAGAGTGTTTTGATATCCGACTTGTGTTTCATGGGATATAACCATACATATTTGGTATAAAAGTCCACAATAATTACATAGTAATTGAAACTGTCAATGGATTTTTCAATTGGTCCCCACACATCAGAGTATAAAAGTTCTAATGGTTTTGAAGCATTAAAGGAATTTGCACCAAAGGGCACTTTATGACTTTTATCGATCGAACAAGAATGACAGTGAAAGTTTTGAAACTTTGAATTAAGGCCTAGAAATTGTGCTAGAAACTCAAAAATCCGAATTGATGGATGACTGAGTTTGTGGTGCCAATCAAGAAGTGAGACGGTTATAGTGGAGTTGAGTTGTGGTGTCAAAGGAAGGTTGGCATAGTAGATATCAAGAGGATTCCCCCCCCCCCCACATTAGACGCCCATGTGAAGATCCTTCACAAAGAAATGAGAGGGAAAAAATTCAACAGAAACATGATTAGTTTTACAAAGCTTAGCAACCGAGATAAAATTATTGCGTAGTTTTGGAACATATAAGACATTGGGTAAAGAGAGTGGGCGTGAAGGAGTGTATAAGTTTGCGTACCGATGTGGGATATGGAAAGAGCCTTACCATCGCCAAGGATAACTTCATCCGGTCCCCCATACTCAGAGAGTGTGTGAAGAGAGGACCAGTCAGATGTAATGTGATGTGAAGCTCCAGTATTGAACATCCACGTTGGGGATGAAGAAGTGGGTCGAGAGGTGGTGACATTGGCCATCGGGACGGCCGGTCTGGTGACTGCAAGATAAACATTATTGTCACGTAGGAAACGAGCAAGTTTTAGGCAATCCTTCGTTTCGTGGCCCCGGATGTTACATTAGTGGCAATAGGCTGAATTGCGATTTAGGCGATTTCCTCCAGAATAATTAGTGGAATTGGACCACTGTTGACGCCCGCCTTTAGGTTGTCCTGCAGAATTGAACCTAGACCGCTGGTTTTGCATGTCTTGAGGGGTCCTTGAATTGGTTCTAGCAGTGCTTCGTTGGGTGTAGTGGACCATTGGCAGAGAGGAAGGCATTGTGTCACCTAATTGTCTTTCAAAATCAACTAGCTTATCAAACAGTTCAGGGTACGATATAGGTGTGTCACGAACCTTTAGGGCAGCAGTAATGTTGTTGTACTCATCACCTAATTGCCCGAGAATGTGAATGAGCAGGTCTTCCTCGTCGATTGGACTTTGGACAAGGGCAAGTTCATCAGCAATTGACTTCATGTCGTGAAGAAATTCAGCGACACACCGGGTTCCTTTGAGGTTTTTTGCAAGCTTGGATTTGAGAGAGATAAGTCTGAAACAAGAAGCACTGGCGTAATTGGTGGTCAGCCGTTTCCATGCTTCGCGAGAGGTATCGGCCGAAGACAAGATAGGTTGGATTGTATCGGTGCAACTGTTGAGAATGGTGCTTAGGATAATTTGGTCTTGCCGGAACCACCGGGTATATTTCAGATTCGGCTTGGTTGAATCTTTGTCGAAGATAAGTTTTGACGGAGGTTGTTGTTCTCCGTCAATAAAGTTGTCAAGATCCAAACCGGTAAGTGTCGATTGGATCTGTCTCCTCCATGCGGGGAAATTGTTTGCATTGAGTTTGATGGGTAAGTGAGTAGTAGCGGTGTTGAACGACAGTGCTTGACATCTTTAGGGTTGGGAAGGAAATGAAGCTTTTTTTTTTTTTTTTTATCAGGAAGCAAGGATCGATTTCTCGTGTGAGCAAATTGAAGGCCCTGATACCATAAGAAGGTATAGAGGATTTGCAGGATTGAAAAACTGTATATTATCGAACAATTGTTGTGGCTTTTACAGAGAATACAGCAATTCGAAAGAAGAAATAATTGGCTAAAAATGTGCAATATCACAACAATTAACTAAATATAAAAATACACATTAAATGGAATTTGAATGTGGGTTTGACTTTCCTTTTGCTTGAGGTATGAATCGATCCGTAATAGAGAAGAGAATATAGCATCATCTCTATGTAGCAGATATATTGAAACTCTCCTCTCCTCAAGGGCTCTTTTGCGGAATAATCTGATGAGGTTTACATTTCTCACATGGTATCAAAGCAAAGCTCTACTATCTGATTTGCCCTGGAATAGACACTCTATGGCATCTTTGCCTGTCTAACCTCCGTTGTTAGAGTCTACATCGGCTAGACTTGAAAACTCTCTTCACTCCTAAAGGTTCTTTTGGAGAGTAATTTATTTGGGTTGGGGGGGGGTTGGAGAGTAATGTAATGAGATTCCACATTCTCACATGGTATCAAAGCCAAGGTCTACCATCTCAAATATCTCTTGCCCGCATCGAAGCTCTAGGGCATCTTTGCCCGTCGTTTTTAGAGACGGCTAGATTTAAAAATGTCTACTTCAGCTAGATTGAAAACTCTCCCTTCAATAATTGTTGGAACCCCCTTCACTCCTACAGGTTCTTTCAGGGAGTAATTTAATGGGTTCCATCCACTTGTCTCACAAACCTAATTCAAAGTTAATGAACCTGAAACCATCTCGAGTCTAGGAACCAAGACTCGACAGTCGACACACACCCGCCCCATTTACCTAAATCATCATATCAAATTGAAGAGCTAAAAGCCATCAGAACTCACATCCTATTGGTAACTATAAACAGATTTTGAAGCAGTTGCATGATATCAAGTATGAAAATTTCAAGCAAAATATAACAAGGAAAGCATATAACAAACCAAAGCAAGGTCTCCAGGCTTTACTGCAGGCTCCACGATGTCTCTGCCGTAACTGTTTTCAGAAGACAAAAAAGTTTTTTTTAAGTATATAATTTTATATACGGAAAATGCAACAAATAAACGCACACACCCTCCTCACCCTTGGTGAGGTTTGAATGTGTTACCTCCCATGAAGGCCAAAGGCCCGGATACCGCTAGGCCAAAGGCCCGTTGGTGACAAAGATAGTTAGTTCAGCAGCAACGCACAAAGAAAATCCAGTAACAACGGTGATTCAAGATTTTATATTTTTTGTAGGTTTATGACTGATACAGAAAGAGAGAGGGAGAGAGAGGGACTATGCCACAAAATCTATTAACATAATAACAAGTCTAACCAGTGGCCTTCGTCCCAACTGGTATACCGAGAAATAATGTATATTGGTTTGGTACTAATTTTGAAAAAGACGTGTTTGCTTGCTGCAAGTTGATCCCTACAAAGAATGTTTCTTGATAAGATTCTTGACATACAAGTGATGGAACCACCAAGAATGCATAACCACCAGCAACTAGAAGCAAACCAGAATTGCCCCAAATGACACTATATTTTCCAAAGCAATGACTAATAATCCCCTTAACCATAGGCTAATTTCCAAAATCCCGTAAAAATGTACTCAAGAGTCCCAAATGACAAACAAGAAAAGACAAACTAACCTTGAATTACCCATAAACAGAAACTCAGTTACTTTCAAGAAATCACAAAACAATCTCTGCGTTTTCCAGACATGTCAGTTGCTTGAGAGGATATTCTCTTTCCTGAGCTTTCATGGATCGAGTATAGTTGTTCTTGAATGTTAGAAAAAGGACCATTAATCCAAAATTTTGATGATATCTGTGGACTTCTAGAAATTATTGGAAGGTGTTCTCCCTTATAAAGATATAATCCAAACCCTTCTTCCAATTCAACAACGGGTATGAAATCTAACTTCTAGATCTTAAAGTATCTTGGCACATGGGTTTAATCGAGGCCCGGAGAAGTAAAAGGGCACAACTACAGAAATAATCACTAAAACTTTGCAATTAAGACGTACATTATCCATTTATCAGAACAACCACACTTACATTATTTTTTTCCGCCCATCCACAACTTCTAACCGATAAAAGCTGCATCCTTTGCTAAATGGAAAAGGCTTTCCCTTCCATTCTGCAATTATTTACACCGTCTATCACTTCATAGGAACTAGAATCACAATAAATACGCATAAAAAGAAATCCATACTTCAAGAGAAAAGATCACGACACCTCACAAAGGAAAGTTTGCTTTGGACATGATGATCTTAATACCTACTTGCACAGAAATATACACACAATTGGTATACACCAAATGGACTCAGTTCTTCAATATACCTAAGTGCCAAGTCACTCCAACAGCTGATGTATCTTCACCAGATATATCATCAATAGCAAATTGTAGATCTTGGTTAATGGTATAAATGAACTTCTCAAAAAATTCTAGTATAGCCTGCAAAAGTTGGTTGAAGCTCAAACAGTTGGTTTGAAAAAATAAATAAGGGAACACGGATTGAAAAATAATGGAATCTTAGACAAGATGCATGGTCAAATAAATAACGACTTGCTTCATTTCTATATCATTTTTAGATTTGTCTACCCCACCCTTCTCACCATTGTTCAACATTGTAGTTTAATGAATCCCTCCACTAATGAACTTTGGATTTTGTGGACATAATCCCTCCAATGATAAAAGTTCTGATTTTGGAGAAAACAGACGATGTAAATGTGAATTTGATAACGATTCAGCTATTAGAAAACAATAGTGCCATGTTAAGCAACTCTTTTGGTTTCCTCTTAAGGTCGTCATCATTTGACTTTGAATAATCAGATTGTATGTATAATTTCTAATAATTAAAAATATTCCTTTTTACACCACTTTTTTTATTTATAATACTTGTAGTTGTCTACTAGTTACAGATTTTTCCTCTAAATAAAATATATTTTTCAAGTTGAAAGTAGTTAGTTTGAAGTACAAAGTCAAAAAATGACAAACAATGGCTAACAGAGTGAGCACATAACAGACTAACGACGACTAAAAAGATTGTGATTTTGTTCCAACCCATGTGTATCAACTTGACTGGTCATGGGACAGGTTAAGTTTTAATGCTTTTTTGGGTATGCGCAGGCATAAATTTTTCTAGCTATTTTACTTTTTTAATCATAATTATGGGGTGGATGTGCACACTACTTTTTCCGTATCATGCTTTGATCGGTCAACAGCTTCCTCTATATAATTTTAACTACGTTTCTTTTTCTGACCGAATATTGTTCAGCATGTTTAGTACTGTTCCAGTTGTACTTCTCCAAGCGACTGGAAGTCCTTGAGGACAGCCTAGAGATCACGTATTAGAACTCTATATTCGTGTATTGCTGACTAAATTGCTGCATATGCCTCAATTGGCGGGTGGCAAAGATTCATCCACATGGGTATGCTTTCCTGGGTCTTTCAAGATAAACTTTGTACATATGTTTTAAACAATGCTCATAAAAACAGGTAAACAGAATGACCTTTTGAGGTTAAATTCCATGCTAAATTCTACTATTCGTACATATGTATAGATGTTTGGATTAGTGCACTCCATGACAGCATTTGGGGCCTATCCTATTTGGCTAGTGGACATGCGGTTTGGGGATAGTACCAGCCATTTAGGTCTACAGTTCGTTTGTTGCTTAATAAATTTGTCAGAGGCCCTGTCCTCCTTCCAGAAAAAAAAAAAAAAAAAAACTTTTCATATTATTACTCTCTAGTCCTGAATTAATTAGCCATACGTATTTTGTTTTACCCCCTAATTGGAGAAGCATTTTTGTCATTTAAACACCAAGCAATACTCCCATCAAATTTTGTATTTACTGTTGGCTCCGCCTCTAACTGATAAAATTACCTACAGCTCTAGGCCTTTTTGTCGATAATTTCCTTCTCATTAGCTGATCAGTTGGTTATAGCTTCAAGCATTGTTTTATCGTCTCCACACACAATAAGTCAATACTTCTCATAAAATTCATTCAACACCTATCTTTGTAGATCTGAGGTGATAAAGTAACTTCAATTCTACTAGATAATAATCGCTCTGAAACGCATTTAAGAATTCCGCATTAGCATTTAAGAATTTGCTTTCAGTTTCATATATAAATGATAAAAGTATTTCCACAATCTTTAGATTCTGAGATGGAGGGCCTAATTGTTATGAAGTTTGCTACAAATGCAACCAAAAATATTTATCAAAATCAAAATCCATTGCAAAATTGAAGTTGTAAAGCATACAATTTAACAAGAAAAAGTTCAGATTCAGGGTTTAGGCGATATCTTACCTTGCGGCCAACGAAAGGTTTAGGAAAAACAAGGTCTTCGTAAACGCAGTCGTCTGCAATGAGATCCACGACCGTCGAAAGGTTGCGGGAGTTTATTCCATCATAGAACCTTCTAACAACATCCGAAGACGAATCCAACGGATAAGAAACAACAGATGGAGGAGAAGATTCATCGTCTTCAGAGAATTTCGACGAGAGTACGGGATTTGGAGTACTCCTCAATGGAAATCGATCAATATATCCAATCCTTCTACTCGTTCGGCTTTCAGTTATCAAGTAAACGAAGTTGGAAGATGGCGATGATAATGAGAATTGAACAAAAGAGTTCGTCGTTGTTGTGGGGAGGGATATCATCATTGCCGCCATTTTTGGTGCTGTGGAGATGGGGAAACAGCACAGCTACAAAAAAAAATGAACGGTGGTGTTAGCGCCAAGACTACTGTTTTTGTTTTACTTTTTGTAATCAGGAACCATGGCAAAATTTGTTATTCTTATTTGAGTAAATTACGTTTTTAGTCCCTAAGGTTTGTAAATAATTTCGGATTTAGTCCCTGAGGTTTGTAAATAATTATGGATTTCGTCCCTGTGGTTTCAATATTTTGGTTTTCATCCTTATAGTTTGCAATTTATTTCTATTTTCGTCCCTGATGCCAAAAACACTACTTTAAGTAGGAAGAACTAAAATAGAAATGAGTTGTAAACAATAAGAACAAATAAAGCGATAAATTTAAATCATAAAGACAAAAAAGATAACGAATTATAAATTATAGAGATAAAAATTGTAATTTCAAAATTATAAAAACAAAAATAGAAATTTTTAACAAACCATAACGATAAAACGTAATTTACTCTTCCTATTTTAGAGTAGAATACGATTTTAGTTTTTGTGGTTAGTTAGAGTTTTCTATTTTCGTCCCATGCTTTCGAATATATGATTTTTATTCCTATAATTTATATTTGTTGATATTTTCGCATCTATAATAGATCAAGATATTTTCAAGTGGTGGTACAGTTTGATTATAATAAGTGAAGATATGAATATTTCTCACAAAATCATTATTGGCAGTTGATTGGTTTCTTGTTTTTCATATGATAGATCATGTGTTCGAGTCTTTTATGGCAAAAAAAAATCAAAAACATAATACATCTTAAAAGCTAAAAGAATAAGTAAATGACACAAACGAGATTCAAACCTACACCTAGGATCGGAGAAAAAACGTTAGCTAACCAACTCTGCCAAGAGATTCCTGTGTTTCATTATAGTTTCAAAAGTATATGGTTTTACACAACAAAATGATATAGTGGCACTTCTCACGACACTAAAAATTTACACGACAATGGAAGAAAGAAGTAGTGACCCTTGCCACCATATCCACTAGTGTGAGCTATAGTTTACAACTCATTGTTATTTTCATCCATATGGTTTACAATTCATGTTTGTTGAAAATTGCTATTTTCTTCCATATGCTTTCAAAATACGGTTTTGTCTAGGGACGTTCCAATCTTTTTAGAGGTCCTACTACATCCAAAACTTTTAAGTACATGTATATATAAAATATCAGAGAATAAATAATTTTGTCTATAATTTTACACAAGTCGATAAAAAAAACCCTAAACACATGTAAATTTAGGCTCCAAAATTTCAGGGGTCCTGTGCAAAATCTTATATTTAACATACTAAGGGATGACCTTGGTTTCGTCTATGTGATTTACAACTCATTGATGTTTTCATTTATGTGGTTTACAATTCACTATTGTTAAGATATCTCATACATAACAGTAAGTCATTGATTGAGAATTAACTTTTTCATACACCTGTTGAACATCTTGATATTTCTTGATCAAGAGCTCTTTTCCTTGTAAGCTCTGGTGTAAGTAGTCTCTTTCCTTTTGAAAATAAATTTTGAGGGCCTCATAGTTTAATCTGTCATGTTCCTTTTCTAAAAGCTCTTTTTCTTTCTTCTGTATAGTCGCTTTTAGTTCTAAGCACTCTGGTTTAAGACTTGTTTCAGTGAATGGTTTTGTTTGCAAAAGTTTTACATTTTCCACTGACAATTCTTGTTTCTCTACAGTTAGCAGCTCTGTCTCACGTTCAAAGAATAATTTTTCCTTTTCCAAAGATTTCCTTTTGGATTTTTTGACAGAGAGCTTTTGCTGTAGGTTAACGAAATCATTTGTCAAAGCAGATATGCTTTCTTCCAAGTCAGAATGGAACATACCTTGGAGTCGGAGTCAGATCCAGACTCTTCTCTGTCGTTCTCAACAGCCATCCCACAGAAATGGGCTTGGTCTTCTTCTTCGGATGAGGAGTCAGAGCCCCAGTTCTCCTGTTCAGCCATGAGACTCCTTTGTGATCGATTATACTTATACTTGTTTTTGTAGTACAGTTCATCTTTCACCAAAGTGCATCTACACTCTTTGGAGTAGTGCCCCATTTTACAGCATCTGAAGCATCTAACACCTTGTTTCTTTTGTTCCGATGGCTTTTCCTCCTTCTTGTTTGAAACAGAGGGAGGGTTCTTTCCTTCGAAAGCATTGCCTCGACTATGATCACCCTGCCTTCCTCGTTTATAGAAGACCTTTTTTCCCAATTTTTTTTTGAAATTCCTCGGTGATCAGGGCCAAGGAATGTGCAAAAGCACTGATGTCGCCGTCTTCAAAGCTAGACGCTCTGTCTTCTTCATCGCTCTCCATGACAAGAGCCTTCTTTCCCTTCCTCCTTTCTCTTTGGATCTTCGTTCTCTATGTGGCTGGCTAGATTCTGTCTCTTTTGAGTCAAAGACAAGAGCCAGAGGTCCACCCAGAGCGACCTTGGCCTTCTGCACTTCTTGCTCTTGAGCTTGCAGAGTCCCATACATGTCGTGTAGTGTCCATTGCTCTAGATCTTGATGTCACACCCCGCTAAAGCGGAAACACGAGATGTAACAGGTAAGCGAGTCACAGCAACAGTTAATAAATAATACCTTTCAAATTTTACAAAATAAAACGAGTTTAACACCTATAACCAAAATGGGATAGTATACTTCTTAAACAAAATCTTCAAATGCGAACTTAATCGGTCTTGCCACAAGTATGCTCCCAAAACAGTTCATTTCTTACTTAAATCCTGAAAAACATGAAATATAAAACAAGGTCAACTACAAAGAGTTGGTGAGTTCACAGGTTTTCACATGCACAAAACATTACAATGCATAAATCATTTATTTACAAACTTATACGTAAACTTTTGCACTTAATAAATGTAAATCTACCATGATGCTTAACTTGAGACGCTACTGAGCCTTACCTGACCAACGTGTCCCATTATTTTACGAACGACCATAAGTAGCCCCTACACTTACTTAGGTCCCACAGTTCGTAGTAGTACTAATTCAGCGGTGGTCCAAATTCCACATGATTAGACTAAGAAAACATAGGTAATGTGCACCCCTTTTTGGGTGGGACTGTCAACACAATAGCGGCTATCCACAATACCACGCCCGGGGACATGCCCGAGTTAACAAGTAGCGTTTACGGATGAGACTTTATTTGGAAACATACTCCCAAGCACATCAATTTAGAATTTATATCATAGTGCAAAACAGTAAACAAAACTTGACTAAACAGTTCTTTAGTCCAACGGTTTTGACTAAACAGTTCTTTAGTCCAAAGATTTTAAACAAAACATCGACTAAACAGTTCTTTAGTCCAATGGTTATAAATAAAGTATAGTTTG